>NC_036249.1:17446774-17655002 GCF_002742605.1 Olea europaea var. sylvestris | reverse complement strand
CCCCCAAAAAAAAAAAAACAAAAAACATATGCCTAAATGCACCAATCTACAATACAAGCCAGTAATACATGTCAATTTGCCTAATCACACGAGATGTTGGGGCACCATCCAACTTTATATTAGGGCAGTCATTTATGGTTTACCAAAACCAAAAATCAACTTGCACAATGAAATTGAATACAGATAAAAAAAAAATCAACAACTTAATTTCCTTAGACGAGCAAAATCTTTTATAATCTTAAAAAAGATGGCTTAAAGTCTTACAAAATCCATAAGAAACAACAATCTCATATCTCTTATGCATAAAATAAAGTCATGAACTTAAATAGAGAAAGAAATACAATTTCCAGATAACTTAAAAATTCCAAGTCTAGACTATAGCGTTGGCAGCACCGGCAATCCTAGGCCAAAGATCCGCACACTCTTTCCCAATTGGGCCAGTGATAGCAGAACCTACAAACACCAAATGGTAGAATAACCACCAATCACTATTTAAAATCAAGAAGGATTTCCATCCACAGAAATAAAAATAGTAATTAATCAGATATTGAAAAATCAGTCTATTACCTTTCATTTCACCTTTTGGATTCACAATGACCCCAGCATTATCTGCAGGTGCAAAAGACAGGAATTAGAAAAAAAATACCACAATATAAAAAGAGTTGGCATGATATAACAATCAATATCAGAATGCCATGAACAAAATTCAAAAAATCCTTTTACACATTCTGGTTAAATGGATATTAAAGTACAGCAGCACCAAAATACTAGTTACTATGATAACAAAAGACATTCGCTGGCCAACACAACAAAAATGGTAGCTACAAATAACAGCATTATGCTACTACAAATTGGCAAATATTTTCTCAACTACAAACATCCCCTTGGAGGTATAATTTGTCCTGCTTTTGTAGTCATATGTGAACGTATCTAGGTTGTTAAGTGAAGATATTTTGTGTTACTTTTGATGAATTATAGCTCATTCTCATGTATATATTGTTAATCTAAGGTAAAATTGAAAGAAAGGAATGAAATTCTAGCAAAAAATGAAGAATTCCAAAGCCGAAGATCATTTCATTACTTGATTGCTTCATTATTCTTCCATGATTATTTCATTACTTGATTGCTGATCACTAATTAAGTAATTAGTTGCTTGTTGTAGTTCTATAATATTCACTATAAGTTTAGAACAGTACAAGGACAACATGGACAATAAATACTAAAAATAGCATTTATGACGTGTGCAATCATGTAGATAATCGCGTATGTTAATGCTTTACTTTGCATATGAATTTAGAATAGGAATACAACCGGGTCGTGCTTAGAATGGTTTAACTTACCTCGAAAGAGATAGTTACATAAAAATGGATTATCAACTTGTCATGAATGCATAAATCAAACTAAGTTGCAAAGGTCAAGAATGAAAATAAGATAACAATAGGTGAATTCATAAGTCCAATACATTCATCCAATAAATTCATCCAAACGAACGTTTTTAGGTAATTTATAGAATAATTTATAAATAAACAAATGAATATCTCTCTTATGTTACATACAATCGAATTTGATAACAAATTAATACAATTCATTTAAAGTTTATTCCTTGTAAACTTTTCTTACTACGTTATTACTTGTCAACAATCTCGTATGCTTACGAGATTTCATCAAACAACTGGTACAAAAATTGGCAGTTGACTGTAACCTCATTTGGTCAATCTGGACCTCCTCGATTAAACGACACAAGTTTCAATAAGCAAGTATATATATGATGTGTACTTAATCATTTGTTATTGTTTTTTGATGGGATTATTGATTAGGAATCTTTATTGTTCAATAATGCCTATAATCTTTAATAGAATATATTCATTTCCTCGATGTCTCAGTACGTTGGAGAGGCCACCTAGTACTTCACTGAAGGCTAAGTTTACAGCATATTTTGTTAGAAATCTTTGTAGGCATACTTTAACACAAGTTCCCAGTAAAGAATAAGATCTCAATTTGTTGTACTTTAAGCACTCTGCAATTCTTGATTCATTCAATGAACAATCTGATTCTTTTTCACCCAAGACAAGTAAAATAGAATGCGCATGTTCTTCTCAATTGCAAATTTATTAAACCACTGTGCAGAGACAACAATAGACAAAGGATTACATAAGATGTTACAATACCAGAAGAAATCATCGCTTGTATAATTAAAAATATACTATAAGCATTCAAATTTATAGAAAAGAATAAATGCAAAATGCCACAACAATATATGAGAGACCCAATGACATGATGCGCCATTTACTTCATTGAGTACACACACACTTCAAAATGAAACCTGACGGGTGACTGCTTTGCCATTAGTTTACTTAATCATTGGTAATGAGAAGAAACTCAAATAAAAAATCTGACATAGAAAGAGACTAAGAAAGGCTCATGATATCATCCCAGTAATAAACATGAGGAATAAATAAGAGATAATAGCACCAGAAGTCCACCAATAATATCCCTAACTATTTCCATGAGTCAGCAATGGTGCAAAAAATCAGCATCTGCATATTCATTTTGACACTTCACGTAATAATAAATATAATAGTATTAGATTTCACAAAGAAAAACAATACTGTTCATCTATTAAGCAAAAAAATCAAAAACCAATTCTTAAAACAAGCAACACCTGAGATTAGGTATGGCATTTTACTAGCAGCAAATAGAACGTCAAAAAGCATGCATTTGTACATATGCACGAGCATTTATATATGTATATACGCACACACAACAGGTTTGCATAAATATAAGGAAACATGCGTGTATACCTTCAAAGTACATGAAAATGCCGTCCTTTCTGCGCCAGGGTTTACGCTGGCGGACGATGACTGCGGGCATTACCTTTTTACGAAGATCGGGCTTTCCTTTTTTCACGGTAGCCATTACCATGTCGCCGACGCAGCTGAGGGAAGACGGTTGAGCCGTCCCTTGATTCCCTTAACTGAGATTATGTAGAGGTTCTTCGCCCCAGTATTATCAGCACAGTTCACCGTCGCTGCCACTGGCAGACCCAGCGACATCCTGAACTTGTTCCCTGCCGATCCCCCGTGTCCTGTAGAAAAATCGAATCAACAAAAGATGCAAGTTACTATTCACATTCGTAAAAATTATTCGGAAAAAAAAAAAGGTTTAATTTCAAGCAGACCTCGCTTCGACATTGCTGAGTCCGGAGAAAATGAAAACTAGGGTTTGAACGTATTTTATATGGAAATCCAGGGGGAAAGGGACTGTACATGAAGCAAGCCCCCAACCAATTAATCTACTTGTACAAGTAGGGAGATAAAATTTGTTGACAAAATAGGTGTTGGCAAAATCTAGATAGTTGATTTGTTTTGATTTAAAAATCTAATTTTGAAATTAGTGAATTATATCTTGTCAACTCATACTTTGTCAATCTTATTTGTTAACATTCTTTGTACACATAACTTCACTACCCCATTTTATACATTTAAGTGGGCTAAGGTTTTATTGAGGGGAAAATTACATAACTACAACATTATAAAAACACATTTCATAAATAACAAAATCATTGAAATATTTCAAAAATCAAATGGTAAATATATTTATTAAATATTAAACTATAATATAATATACATTAATTATTTCCACTCCATGCCACCTCACTCACCCAATCCTATCACCCTACTACACCACCTTCGTTTCATCTCTTCATTGGAGATAGTCATCGGCTCCAGCATTCACTCTGGAGATCGCTCAAGCAGTAGCTCCGGCGACTGGTCCTGCAACCATTCGGAAAAACTGTTGCGACGAACGCTCGATGACTGCTCCGGCAAACTGCTCCAGCGACTATTTTACCAATTGTTCCGACTCCGATGATAGAAAAATCTCCAAAAATTGTGATGGTCGTAACGGTGCATTGTAGTTATCAGATTTGCAACCGTGTTATCTGTAATCATACCTGTGTTATATGTGACCAATTCACTGATTATGTTATCTGATAATTACCGTGACCAACTTTGCCTTCAGTGTGACTAATTGTGACCAAATTTGTATTCAATGTGACTGTCTGTGACCAGATCAATCTCAAATCACAACCGATCACAATCAATACAAAATTGATCACAAACAGTCACAACCAGATCTTGAACAGAAAAACCATATCTCCAACCACCATAGCAAATTTGTTCGAAAAAATAATAACAACAAGTACTACTAACATCTTTAACTCAAATTGATTACCATAAATACTATATTCACCTCAAATCCACAACAATCATCACTGCCATAACTTCCACCAACCCTTCAAAAAACACCAACCAGCACCACCACACTTCTCTCGTGAAACTCCGGTGAGAGAAGTGGTAGGTGGTCGGAATCTAGATGGTGGGTGGGGAAGAAGTCGTAGATCTAATTTTTAGGGAAAGAAATAGAGTGTGTGGGTTAAAAATTGATACAAGATCTAGGGTAAATTGATACGAGGTCTGTGATCAAGTTTGTATTCAATGTGACTATCTGTAACCAAATCAATCTCAACTCACAACCAGTCACAATCAACACAAACAATCACAACTAGATCTCGAATAGAATAAATCTGATCTTCAACCACCATAGAAGATCTGTTCGGAAAAATAATAACCACCACCACTACTAACATCTTTAACTCAAATGCATAACAACAATCATCACTACCATAACTTCCACCAACACCTTCAAAAAACACTAACCAATTGATTATTGAATATTTCTCAATAAAGATTTCCAAAATTCTTCTTCACTGCGCCGAAAAGGGAGATGGTTGAGTGGGTGGTGGTAGAGAAAGAGAGAGGGGGAGAGAGAGAGGATAGGGCGAAGAAAGAGGTGGGAAAATGAAAATATCCGGGGTTTGGATTTGGGAATGAAATGGGGATGGAATGGGCTTCACTGTGCCAAAAAGGGAGATGGTTGGGTGGTGTTTGTAGAGAGAGAGAGAGAGAGGTGGGAAAATGAAAATACTTGGGGCTTGGATTTGGGTAGGAAATGGGTAGAATGGATGGTGGTACGTCGATTTAATTAAATTTTCATTAATTATAATTATTAAATCTAATTAACACCTGATTTGTGAAATGAAAATTAATCATCCTTATTTTTGAAAATTAGTCTTTAAATATAGGTTTCTAGATAATTTTCCCTTTTATTGAGATAGGCCAATTCATGGGCTTCTGTAAACAGGTAATTTGGTTTAGCAAAAGGGAAAAGTTCATAGTGAAAATTACGTAGAATCCTTCTTTTCAAGATTACATTTCAAAAGCAAGTGGGTAAAAGATTAAATTTTAATAATGAGGTGGTAAATACTAATTTCTAAATTAATTAAAAGAAATTAATCACACCCACCCACCCTATCACCCCCGAACACTTAATATACACCTCGGACCCTGATTCATTTCTAACCTACACAGTCTCTCTCTCTCCCCCAAAAATCAGATGGTCACTCTCTTACCCAAAAATTAGGTCGATGACATCTTTCACACCCCACCCTCTAGATTCCGACACCTACTGCTTCTCTCGCTGGAGTTTCACGAGATCGATTGTGTATTGCATTGGTGGCTGCAGCGCCGTAGCGAGCAGCAATAGCAGTCACTACAGATTTCAACGAGTGCGCGTCGCTGCAGGCTCAATGTTGTGTATCATAGCGGCAATCCATCGCCAACCACGCACACACACCTCAGACTGTGTCTCGCCAGAGAAAAGTCAAATCTGTAGCGACGGTGGGATCATCGGACCGATGACAAAGAGTGTACAGAAGAGAGATGAATTAGGGTTTGAAATAAAATATGGTAGATTAATTAATTTGTATATATGTTAATTAATTAATAAAATATCTTCTTTTTAAAATAGTAAATTTGACAAATGATTTATAAAATTGGATCTCTAAAAATATTGGTTCTTGTAATTTCCACTTAAAAGATTAAGTATCACCCATTTAAAAATTAAAAACAAAAGTCTCAAATTTCAAAAATTAGATATTTATTAAAAAAAATTATGATTTAATTAATTAAGTATATTAAGATCACAAATCTATACAATTTTGTCATAAATTAACGATTTAGCTCATCACATATTATTTTTCGATCACAAATCAAAATTTTTATATGCTACAAATTATTTTATAGTCACAATTCAAAAATTTTATAGATGACAGTTTGTTCATCAATCAAAATCAAAAATTTATAAATCATAATTTATTTATCAATCACATATCACAAATATTATAAGTCACAACTTATTATAGAGTCACAAATTATCAAATTATCGATCATAGATTAACAAATTTTTAGGTCGCATATCATTTCTTAGTTACAATTTATCTTTTTCATTAGTCACATATTATTTATTGGTCACGAATTAATCAATTTAATGGTTACAGTCGACTAAATAAATTGGGACTACCACGAACATTTGCGACCACCGTCTCACCACTACCTCCAACACCACCGTCGTCGTCGTCACCGGAACCACCACTACCTCAAACAAATCAACGTATCAAAGAAAAACTTCACCACATCATTGCTCCAGATCCACCACCACCCTGATAGACCCACCGCCACAAACATCTCACCACTGCCAAGACCACCACTGCCGACTACCCCACCATTGCCAAAATATGGAAGCTGCCACTACCACACCCTGCACACCCACCATAGCCACCATCACGTCACCAACACCACCGCACACAGCACCATACATAACCACTAGTCAACATCAACGTACCCAACCATCGTACCACACGATATCCTATCTCATCCACAACGACCACTGCACCACCCACTATATCCTATCCCACCCACTAGCACAACAACTATACCACTGTCACAACGACTACCACCACCACTATATCCACCTCCACCAAATTTAGATTTACAACCAGCAAAACCAAATCCACCAGCACCACAACCAATAAAACCACCCCAACATCTCCACACCATCACCACCCAAACAACTAACAAAAACCAACCAAATATGTCGTGGTCGCCATCCTTCACGTCCAAAAACGAACCCAAAAAATCATCTCAAACCATGGCAGTCACTAACAACAAATCGCGGATCATGGCAAATGCTGATCCATAGATCAATACAAATCACTAAACATGGTAGCATAATGCTACTGCAAGTTGTGCTCGATAGAATTGCCCCTTCTGCACGGGTTATGGGCAATGGCCCTTTCATCACCGAAGAATGATGGGAGATCTAGGCGTGACTACGGTGCCGCTTTGAATGAAGAGAGTGACGTTGCCAACAGAGATGGATGGCGGTACAAGATTGCACTGTACTGACTTACATCTCCGGATTAGAGAGGGACGGCAACATCATGAGTGGTGGTAGTAGGTAGAGAGTTTGAGAATAAGGAAGATGGAGAGACGAAAAAGAAAGTGAAAATGATTTTTAAAGTTTGGGAAGAAATTGAATTGGGGTTGTGGGGCAGGCGGCTAGGTAGATTAGTTTAATTTTTAAAAGATTATTATTAATATTTTAAATTTTAATTATAATTGATTTTTGAAAGAAAAACTTGCAACTCTTAATTATGAAAATGAAATCTTGAAAACACTAAGGGTGCATTCCCTTTGGCGTTTTCGGGCCATTTTCCATTTTCTAAAAAATGGAAAACGCATTTGGCAAGTTATTTTCGAAAACGCATTTTTGAAAACAAGTGAAAATTTTTCAAAGAAAACACAAAACGGTTTTTTGGCATTTTGAGTGTTTTCAATGCAAATGGCCCAAAACATGGAAAACACCCAAAACATGGTAATTCCTCTTCCACTGTTCAAACTTCAAAAATTTTCCCTCCTCACTGTTTCTCTCTCGACTCTCTCCTTCTACTCATTTTTTCGGCCGCCAAACCACCACCTTTTGGCTGCCAAACCATCGGATTCAACCACCATTAGCCTCGCCTCCTTCCCCTCTACAATCTCCAACCAACCATCAATTACAAATCAACACGAAACAACAGAAAATCTAGCCCAAAAAAATGAATGTCGCAAACCACTTTTCTATCAAAATATCCATCTCCGACGACGCCGACTGTCGCGCACCACCAACACTCGATAGCCCTCATCCAGGTGATCAATACCATGTCCTAACATCAACCAATAAAATGCACCATTTCGTTCTAATGTGTTTCAGTGCAAAGACGGCAGTCGCGAACCAGCCTGCCTGCTTCTATTCGAGTTTCTGGCGATTGGCATCAATCAAGTATTAATCATGTCCCTACAACCATAGGTAACACTTCAATTTCATCAATTGATGCAGAAATTGTCGCTGGAATGGGAGTTTTCAACCGTTCTTTTCACTCACGACTGGCCTTTTTTGAACAGAAATTTCAACCTGTTCAACCGGAGTTAGGGCTAGTTATTGGGTCGGGGTTGTAGATGACATTGCGGGCTTCAAGTACGTGCTACGATCCGGTGGCCATGGTGGCCGAAAAGTGGCGTTTTGGAAGTGACGATATTGAGATTGAAAGAAAGAACTGTACGAATGTTTTCAAAATTTTTTAAACCAAACATGTTTTCTAATTTTTCGTTTTAAGAAATTATTTTTCAAAATGATAAACCAAACGTGTTTTTTATAATCGCAAAATAAGGCCTCAAAATAGAAATAGAAAACGAATTCAAAATAGAAAATGGAAAATAGAAAGGCAAAGCGAACGCCCCCTAAGGGTCCGTTTGATTGCAAAAATAAATTTTGAATGGAAAGAAAATAAATTCCAAGAAATTGAATTGCCTTAAAATTATTTTATTGAAAATTGTCAATTAACGGTGTTTGATTGATATAATTTTTCACCTAAAGAATGTTGAGATAAAAGTATATTTTGGTATTCGTTTATCTTTATTTTTCATGGGAATTGTCAATTTAATGGATATCCACTTTTACAATTATTACTAGAACTCGTTTCCATTACCAAAAAACAAAAAACAAAAAAAAAGAAAACCAAAAATCATCTATCTTTTGGTATTCGTTTGATTTTGTTTTACATGAAAATTATCAATTTAAGGGATGTCCTCTTTTACAGTTGTTCCTAAAATTTGTTTCAATTGTCAAAAATAAAATGGAAAAAACCTAGAAAAGCACTTCCCTCAAAAAGCTGGAAAAATCTGATGTGGCAAGGATTTGGAGAAAATCATTTCCATGAAAAAATTCTACTATCAAACAAGTCAAAAAGTGGAAAATGAAATTTAATTTCCATTTTTCATGAAAAAGAAGTGCCTATCAAACAGGGCCTTAGTTGCTGTAATTTTGTGTCACTTTTTATTAAAAATATACAATGTCATTTTTATTAAAAATAGATGTAAAAGTGATAAAAATTTCAAGAAAGTGACAGAAAAAATGACAAACACTAAAAAAATGATAAATACTAAAAAAGTGACAAAAATTTAAAAAAGTAACAAATACTCAAAAAAGCGACAAGAATTTAAAAATTGACAAAACACCAATTAAAACATTAGAATCGATTCAATAAAGTAATAGGAAAAAATGACCACCACCGTCCATCCTATTTCTCCTTTCAGGACTAAGCATTTTTAAATTAATTCATGGACGAAACATAAGTAAAACGGCAAGCATATTTAATTTAATTCACCACCACCGTCATCTACCAACTCAGTTAACTTATTTATCAAATAAATCAAAAAGTGACAAACAATATCACTTTTATTAAAAAGTGATGTTTGTCACTAAAAAATGTAACACACTATTCAAAAAAGTGACGTAAATAAAAAAAAATGATGTAAATTCAAAAAAGTGAAATTACATCGATCAAACCTTAAAATCTGCAAAGAAAGAGCAATTAAGGATATGAAATAGAAAATCAAAGCACCAAAATAAAAATCCTAAGGTGAACAAAGTACCTTTGTAATTCTATTTCTAAAAATTATCTTCCTTCTGACACGACAGAGAAGCCAACTGAATCAAAATGGGAAAACACTCAATGTTCAGCCACTCCAAAGACCATAACCAATAAAACATAAGCCAAAAACCCCTCCAAGTTCGCATCTTTTCGATATCAGAATTTAATTTTCCAATTTGTCTATACTAGACATATATCGTAAAAATAATACAAAAAGAAAAATTCACATGTAGAACTAACTAGCAACTAAGGCACAAATAGCATTCCAAGAAACTCCACAAATTGGGAATTGCACTAGCTTTGTTCATCTTATCAATTGAAATTGGAATTTCAATACAAGAAAGGGATATATAAATGGAGTGCACTCGAACTGATAACAAAATTGATCCATAAAATTCAATAATGACAACATAACAAGATTTTGAATAAGGATGAAAACAGGGAATTAATATAGCAACATAACATGAAACTCCAAAACCATAAAAGTGGCTGCCAAATCTATATATATGAAACTCCAAAACCATAAAAGTGGCTATATATATATATATATATATAGCCATCAAAATTAGGATATAATATGGGAATTCATATTACACACAATGCACATAAAAAGAACAAAAAATCCCTAAAAACCTAACCAAACTCAATGGTGTTGACGTTTTCTTCACTCACAGTTCGAGTCTATAATGGTGGTGTTGCTTTCTTCACCCATGCTTCGAGTTCGGCACTATTAATTTTTGGTGATTTTTGACGGAACCCCATGCTTCTTCAAAAATGAAGGTTAGTGTTTTTTTTTTTTTAATATTAATTTCAGCGTAATGACTTCTTATCATCAAGTTTTGGTGTTTTTAGCTTATTAACTAAGATTAATTAGAAGGATTAATGAAAAAATATTAATTAAGTGTATCATTCAATTTTATTACTTTTGGGCCGTACTGGGCCTAAATTCCCCAAATAATTAAGCCCGCCACTTTTGGGACAATCCCAAAAATGAAAGGAGAACCTACACAAATACCAACTAAAATAGGTCATTTACTAATATAATGTGAAAAGCAATTGGAAAATATAAAACCTCGTGAATAAATTGGTGACAATGGGCCGAGCCAGTTTGATTTGACCCCATTACTCACAAGCTCGGCTCGACTCGGCTCCTAGCTAGTCAAAGAATAGCAGCTCGTCGTTTTTTTTTTTTTTTTTAAACCATCTTCCTTATCTTCGGGTTTTGGGATCGACTAATAATATTCGAGTAGGCGAAATTAAAAATGTGCGTAGACAACTTGTCATTTTTTGTAAAATCAAGCATCCAAAAACAAAGAATCAATTTTTTGAGTTTCAAGTGTCGTAAATGAAGCATGCTGCCAAATAGACTTGATGTTAAAAAATGCAGCAATCTCTATTTTTGATAAATTGTATGTAGAGAATTTATTTTAGATTTGAATAGTGAAATGTACAAAGATGTATAAATAATAAATTAAATCGATTTGATTTTTCTTTTTAATTTTATTTTGAAAACACTCCTTCTTTTCTCCGAACTTGGAACCAGCTACTTAATTTTCGGGTAGTCGGAGTTAAAATTATAGATGAACAACTTGTTAGTGTAAATTTTTTTTTAAATTAAAAATTTTATTAAGAAAGTAAAAAAGTCTGAATATAAATTTATATAACTAATTATATATCATTTACTGACTACGCGCAATTTTGGGCATTTTTATTTTGGATTGAGAATGAGCATTTTGGAAATCCTTTACACACATTAATAATTTCAAAATGTCTTTATGAATTGGCTACTTACCTCAGGCAGAGTTTGTTTACCTGCACTAAAAGCAAACTTCAAGACTACAGTGCTAACCGAAAGTGTTAGTAAATTTTTTGCAATTGTAAAAACAATGGGATATCGTTGTTCATTCTATCGTCAAAAATCAAGTAAATCAAATTACATTGCATCACCAAGCTCTACGTTCCTAAGCATTGGATAATTAAAATAGTTAAATAATTCAGCAGGCATGGACTTGCGTCTGATGTCTAATTATATATGGAAGACGTGCTAAAAGAACCCCCTGCATCAAATCTTTCATCCCTAATACCTTCAAATAAATTCACTGTTTTTGCATCGTCTTCTTCAAGATTAGAAAAGGTAGGTCTAGAGGGTGTTCGACAAACATTTCACCCAGTTCATGTGCACACAATTCATAAATAAATGTCAACATATTTTCTAAATTAAAATAAGTGATAGGTGCATACAAGTTTAAAGAGTTTATGATTTGTCTAATAATATATTTTGTACCTTTTAAATTATACTTGGGGTCCACAAAGGGAATAACATAAGCAAGTCTTCTTATTACATTCTAAACTTCAATTCTATAGAAAATAATATTTCAAGCAAGATGTTTCCTGTCTCTATTAAAATTTCTTGCAATGACAAAAAGATGAAAGAAATCTTAAACTAGTTGAGTAGTATACCCTAGATGAGATAGTTGTGGAATAATAAAAGTTTGTCAAAAAGTTTTTCACTTTAAAAGCTAATTCTTATCAGCATCAGTCAAAATAGACTCGTCGTCATTTCTTATATGCCTAGAGTTATAAAATTCAGTAATTAATTGTTCATATCCTTACGTGATTTTAATAATAAGTAAGTGGAGTTCCATCTATACTCTACATCAGTTATAAATTTCTAGAAATCTTTTGTCAAATTGTGCACAATATTCCTCAAATGCTTATTTCTTACTCAGTCATATGGTGATATATATTAGTGTACCCCAAATTCTATTCATTTAATCTTTAATATGTTTCATGTCGTTTTGCTCAATTAAATTAAAATTTGACATACCCAACTAATATGAAACAAAAAACCAAAAAAATAAGGATTAAGAACCCTACAAAATTTATCTATAGCATGCTTATTAACACTAGCATTGGGGTTGTCATTGAGACCAAAATATTCATTGTAAAATTGAGATTGTGGCATTATAGGTCAATGGCCACCGAACAAGCCCTCAACAAAAGCATTAGGATCCAAGTGTATTTAATAGAATAGAAATCTATAAAAATGAAATAGAATTATAGTTGACAATGTAATTTTAACAAGGATGAAATGTATAAAGATGAAATGTATAAATTGGATAATGTAGAATGTAGTACCGAGAATGAATTTGGGAGAATATATTTAATAGAATGTGTATGGGTACGTAATTAAATGTACATAATAACATTGATAGTAATTTCATATTTTGATTGTAAAGAGAATATAGAAGATAGTAGATAATTTATGTAAAAAATGAATTGAAGTTTTGATGTATTTATAGAGCTAAAACAAAATAATTCAACAACCGTTAGGGCACCCAACGATCAAATATAAAGTTTTGTACAAAACTTGGAAAAAGTAACCAAATGGTCACTTTTCAGAAAAAAAAAAATGTGATTGTTTGGTCACTTTTTACTTTTAGGCACAACAAGCTACGAGCTCGTAGCTCGCCGAGCCTCAGCCCTAAAATGGCAAGCTCTCGAAACAAGCTCGAGCTTCGACGAGTTACTTGGCATTTTTACTAACTCTATGTGAACTTTTTCTATCACTAAGCCTCGCCTTCCCCTTCCCCTTCCCCTTCCCCTTCTCCTTCTCCCACCCACACTCAATTTGTATTCTTGACAATGTACCCTCAGTTTGTCTTTAGCCCATATTTGATTGGGATTAAAATTAAATTTTTAGTAGATT
The DNA here is from genome assembly GCF_002742605.1 of Olea europaea var. sylvestris. Lineage (NCBI taxonomy): Eukaryota > Viridiplantae > Streptophyta > Magnoliopsida > Lamiales > Oleaceae > Olea > Olea europaea. The sequence goes on along the minus strand of NC_036249.1, from coordinate 17,641,422 downwards.
TTAATAAAAAATAATCAAATATATGATTAAAAAGTTATGAATTCCATAAAATAAATTATTAAAATTATTTATTGGCCTCAACATTAATTAAAATGTAGATTTTAATCCTTACTAAACGGGGGCTCAATATAACATATATTTCATTTAAGCTTTACATGAGAATGAGATAATTGACACACACTTGTCAAATTACATAACGTGGGACCTTTTAATCACGGTTAACCCAAACTGATAGTAGACCCGAAAAAATCATCAGGTCACTGAGTTAGTGATTCAACTGGTGACTCAGTGGTTGAATCGATGGGCCATTGTTAGATCGTAATTTTAATTTAAATATATTTTTGAACTAAAATGAAAATTATTTTTCTAAATCTAAATATATATGTCTGTTCGCAATATGTAACCAAAGTTTACAAGTTTCTTGAATAGTCAAGGAAGTGAGATATAACCTTGAAAGCCATGGTTCAAATCATTGCCGTTACAAATAGAGTACAACTTTTACATTGTATTATGGTTACCATTTCTCTAAATCTGAATATATATATATATATATATTTGGCTCACAAAGAAGAATAAAGACTGGCCATTTTCATAGTGGTTAAAGATCAAATACTTCTACTTGAATGCCAAGGTTTGAGTCACTCCTTATCCAAATTGGAGAAATTTTTTTACATATAATTGTTAACAACATTGAACCGGGTTAAGAGTAACTTAAATCCGTCCGAATTGGCCGGTTCTCAAGCGGTTCATCCGGTTCTTGTCCGGTTCATTCGCTTGTTTGTCCAATTAATGAAATCGGACTGGGCCACTATCTGGTTTCTACGGTTTCCAATCCAAACCGATCGGTCCAGTCCAATTTTAATAATTATGCTTTTAATTAAAAAGACATGTCATATCATTTTTCTCTATTGTAAACCTTCGACCTTATTTGAACCCTATTTTTTTGGAAATAGGCAGGCCTGGACCAAAGCCACGAAGGCAATGGCCTAAGGCCTCCAATCTTAATGGGCCTAAAAAATAATAATGGTGGTTGATGGAGCAATCAATGACCCAAAGCATAATGAAAAAAACAATCATAAATATGTGAACCCCAAAAAAATTACAACAAAAGTAAAGTAAAAAAAAAAAAAGGAGATGAAAAAGAAAAGGAAAGGCCTTTTCTTCACCATTTTCAAACTTGAAATTCTCAATTTCACATAGATCTTGAAAGTTTTAACCAATAATGCATGTCTATGTTGACAAACTCCTCTGGTGCTACTCCAAAAATGGAAAATAAATACCTCACAACTAATTTTTACTAAGCTTCATTTGTCAGTTCCAAATGGAATATCATTTAATCATTTTCCCTCACTATAGTGGCAAAAGTAATTGGATTGAAATAATCAATTAAATAAAAAGCATAAAAAAAGAAAAAAGGAAAATGGAATTTTACCTAGTAGGAAGGAAATAGAAAGTGAAACTTACTTAATAGAGCGAAAGAGTGTTTAGAAAGATAAAGGAAATACCGACAAATGAAGAAAGAGAGAAAAAGTTCTTAGGGTAAATGATAAATAATAAAAAATTGCTCTCTTGATTCATAATTTATTGCCTATATAGCAATTTGTTCTTTAAATTTTCATTATATTTTTCATTTGCCCTTGCTACGCTTGTAAAAAGATTTTTTTAAAGGCATTACTATAATTATTTGCCAAAGGCTTCAAAAATCTCAAAGTCGAACCTGTTTGGGAAAAATAGGTTTTGGAATAGTAATTTTTTTGGCAAATATGTGATTGAATTTTTTTTTTTAAAAAATGGATTTACATGTAAAATTATTTTTGTGGAAGCATGTACAGTTGAAAAAAAAATCATAGAGAAATGAAATTTTGAGAAAAATGGAGCTCAGCATAGGCTTAATTCATGAGCAAAAAATAAAATTAACATCTAAATATTAGTTCAAACAGTTCTTATAAACAAATCAAAAGTTTAGCCAAAGATGTTATATTATTTTATTAGAAATTGATTGTTTGTGGCATTTTAATTAGATGTCACTTTCTAAGCCAGTATAATAATCTTGAAATTATACAAAATATCAAGAAAGAGATAAACCTCAAACTCGAAAATTTAAGATAAAAAAACATTAAAGAAATGAAATTATTGCAAATTATGTGCATAACTTTTTCAAATTTGATTCTACAGTTGTAAGTAAAAGCAATTGCAATGTGTCACTTTTGATAAAAATAAATAAATAAACTTGTAGCAAAGCATTTCACTTCATTATAACTCTCATACTGCGCTCACTTTTCATCTTTCTTTTCCCTACTTTTCAATTCCACGCATTATATATATAAATATCCATGCCTAGACTTTGGGGACTGTTGTTATATGTTCTCCCAAAGAGACCCTACATGGGTCTTGCTAAGCTAACGTGGATGAGTTAAGTCTACGCATGCGGACCTGCGGTCGAACCCATGATGTATAACCAAACCCTCCTCAAGGATGGAAGTGAGGCGCTTTGGCCGAACACCTTCCAAATCAGATCTATTAATATGATTGACGTGACAACCCCCTGCCACACTTGCCGTAGCCAACCTACTTGGTCAGGTCAAGTCAACTGCCACAAACTATAACTTATGGAAGGGAAGTTGGCATTAGCATTAATGCATTGTGATTGATTGATGCCCATGATGGGAAGTTAAGTCTAAAAGGATATGACCACGTGTCCTCTCATCCAACGATCTATACTCACTATCTCATACTATAAAAGTTCACACTTAATATTAGTCAAAGGTAATGCAAGTTTAAATTTTGATACCATAACTTTGCTCTCTACATTTTCTCTCTTACTCCCAACACCGAACCGTACATATTGGAGGCTCACGTCAAGAGTCCTCCCACACTCATATAATTCTTTCCAAAATTAACTTGACAGTCGGAATGCACGCGGCCGGCTCCACCTCTATCGAAGAAGGCCACATGCGTCTAACGATTTGTCTTAGTATAGAGAAATACAGCTTATCTGGACATGAAAGGTCTTGGGGATCTGTTGGCCACGTAGAAGGTACATTTTTCGAGGTCAACAATGACAAAGTTCTAAACTAATTTAATTCTTGTCTAAAGTAACAAAATTTTAATTTAAATACTTCTTTTTTAAATATTATAAGCTTGCATGTGATTAAACTTGGCTTAGATAAGTTTAGCTTTCATCTAGCGCAATATGAATGAAAAATACATGACATTTTAAATTAAAAGTAATACAACATATCATTTTTCAACAAGAATTTGACAAGGCAGAATATTAAGGGTTCGTTTGAGTCTTATTTTTTGGAAAAATAAATTTTATAACAATGAATATTTGAAAAATGTGTGATTAATAAGTATGAAAAGCGTTTACATGTAAAATTATTTTATTGAATAAATATATATTTAAAAATAAGTTTGATAAAAATGAGTCTTCATATAATAGGGCTCAAACAGAAGCAAAATTGCAACATTACACTCTTTACTAACCACTCATCTCAAGAAAATTTATTTTAGAAAAAAGAATTAGTGATAACACATATAAATGTGTTTATAAAAAAGCTACTTGCACAGGGCCACATGGGCCCTATGATCGTCGATGCCTACTGGCCCACAATGATAGGTAGGGCAGGGGAGAGGGAGTGTTCGCATTTTCTTCCGTCCATCAGCCAAAAAGTTGCAATGAAGCAAGCTAGCAAAATGCAATCACTTTGGTCCATTTAATATGACCTATGATATATTGACACATAAATTGGTGTTGAATATCGTTGATGTTAAATAACATTATTCAAAATTTTATTACTTAATTCATAATTAAAAAATATAATTGAAATAAAGAAGCTCTTAACAATATAAAATATAACAATTGAAACTGTCAATTGCTTATAATAATAACATAATCATCTGCTGAGGGAAAGCAGCAGTTTTTCACTTCAAAAATGGTACCGGCATAAAGAAACTGCAGCTTTGACTTTGAGCTAATCTTCTTTGCCCTATTCTCTTACGTGCAAGATAAGGTAATATAATAAAACCTTAAGTTCATCGATGCGTCCAACTTATAAAGGTTAAAATCAACAAAAATCACAGCTTTACGATGCAAAGTCGCCTATAATCAACCAACGTTGCAGAAATTGCCAAAAATCGACATAAAGAAATCACAAGTTTAGGGTTTTTGCCAAAAACAAAAAACAAAAAACAAAAACAAAAAAAATAAAGAGAAATTCTATAAAATAATACGACGACGTGTTATTTGTAAACCTCCTAGTGCTCCCATTGGTGCCAACGGTGGTGATCGACGAAGTGGCAACGTGGTAGTTATGAGTGGGTTAGAGTTTTGTTGGTACTGAATCTCATTTGATTTTCTTCTCAATATGGATGAACATGGTTCTATTTGATTCTGATTTCAAGATAATCAAACCATGAATCAATAATTTTTTAATAATGAAATCAAATGATTTTTTAAGGTATGGAACCAAACTGGAACTAAACCATTCGATTCTGATTTGGTTTAGTTTGATTGGGTTCTAATTTCATTACTGATTGAGAAAAAAGAGAGAGAACATTTTTGAGGAAGAAGAACAGAAGATTGATGCTTCAATTTCAAAAATCCATGCGACAGTGATGACTGAGTATGAAGGTTGACGATATGCAGTAGTTGTTGGTCTCCATGTGAAAGTGAGTGTCAAAAATGAAAAGGAGAAAAATGATAAATGAAACGAGGTCTATGTCTACAAAATGAATTAGGGTCTCCAGTCTCCACATTGAGAACTACACACACACACATATTTCTTATTCTTTCTTAACACATGGATAAAAGCCACATTTAATCACCATTATTTACTACTAGTTGTTGATAATTAAATAAGGGTAAATTAGAAAAATACTTTGCAAAAATTTGATTTTTTAATAACATTAAATAAAATTTTGTAATTTGTGCGAAAAATAAAATCGGTCTATATAAATGGGACAAATAGAGTATAACTTTTATTAATCTATAATGAAAAATTAAAAAGTCAAAGTGTATTAGAGCCCATTTGATATGGCTTTTTTTAAAAAATAAAAAATAAAAATTAGAAACGTGCTTTCGTGATCCAAAAGTTACTTTTAAACTCATTTGACTAATTTATGAAATTATTTCTTCTAATTAAAAGAGTTTTTAGAGAAAGCTGGAATATGTGGCATCTTCTTAAAAAATTTTGGATTAGGAAGATCTTTTGAAAATTGGTTCAAACAAAAGTAGAGTAAATTCTTCTAGAAGTTCTTCTACAATCTACAAAAAGCAAAAGCAAATACAAGTACTTAAATCAATTTTCTAATTAATAGCCTGGCCTAATTTGCTCAAAATGAAAATGGGCTAGTGTTTTTAGCCCCAGAATTTATTATTATTTTTTTCCCAAAAAGATTAAGTTTTTGAATGATAAATTTTGGGAGAATGTATGGTTAAAAAAAAAAAGAATTTATTTAAAAAAATATTTTTTTGTAATAGTGTGGGTTTGAAAATGAGTATGAGAAAGAATTGTTGTCATATTAGGAGATGGGCTGAAATTGGTATTTTAAATTTTACTTTAACGGTAATTAGTATCGTAATTCCCAAATAGGTTCAAAACATGATTTTGACTGTAATTCACAAGTATTGTCTGAAAGTCGCAAGTAATGTCAAACATAAATTTTGACTGAAAGTCCCAATCAAGAAATTTCAAATTAATGTCAAACTTTGTTTTGACTAAAATTCTCAACTAAGGTGAAACCCTAATTTCTAACTAAGCACAAAGTCCACTTTCCTGTAAAGTATATGTTTTACCAAAGACCATATACTTATAAATAGGATTTAAAGTTGTTCAGATGAAAAATATAGACGTATAGATTATTTCAAGGGAAAATATGTAATTATCATAATTTCAAGATACATTTTTAAAGTTAAAAAATTTGTGATTTACGTTTTTTAAAAATCAGGTGGACACTCAGTTAGTCACAAATGAGTGGAAGCGAGTGAAACTGTTAAGGGATTTTCCGATACTTAGATCTCTCAGTGCTCTCACTTCCTTTTTCTTCTCGGAGAATTTTTCCCTCATATGAGAAGATGGATTTAGATCGGGGGATTCTCATAAATGATCCGTTGCAAGCGCCCAAAGATTCCAAATTAATGCACGACTCTTGCCCGTCACAAAGACCCCATGCTGTCTTGTAATGGTAAAGAAAGAGATACACTTTCAGGACATAGGATCCAAAGTTTTTTCGAGAAAGGGACCCGATGAGGCTGTGGAGACAGTACATCCTTTGGTTCTTATTGTTCGCCTTGTGAGCACGTTTGGATCTATGAAGGCAATCACTCGGATACCCTTTTTAGGATTTTTCGAACTAGTCTTTTCTTAGCTCCAATTCTTTTCGCCCGTCAAAGAAAAAGAGTCAAGAAGGAATGGAATGGAAAGTTTGGACGGAATGTGCCTATGAACCCAACCATTATCTTAGTGTTAGCCCACATTTTTGACATGGTAGAAACATAGGTTCAAACTCCAATAGCGAACTACAGCAATAGATGACGCTTGAACTGAATTATGATCCTAGAAAGAACCCGCTTACTGTAACAAAAGAAAGACGTATTTCTTATCTAAGATGTAGGTGGGTTTCAATTTGGGCCTCATATTTATCATATATACCATGTTCGTATGGTGGCGCAATGTGTTCTTGAAGACATGGTGGGCTCCAAGCTACACCCTTCCCGTACGAGCATTGGAAACACTAATCAATCATGGAGTTTGGGTTGGATTAAGTGATGAGCAACATGTTTTATCCCACGAAGAATAACATTCAAAATAATGTATTAGTCTTTAATTAGTAAACAGAAGAGATTTTTGGCTTTTAATTATTCTAACCTAATCTATGAAAGCTTGTAAAATTTAAATTTAGTATGTTACGTATATGAATCCACATATTATTATCTCTTCTAATTATCAACTATGCAATTAGTTCCATTCATGCATCTTAACAATCGATAATTCTATTGTAATTAATTCTTTTTTTTTCAAGACAAATTAAGGCCCCGTTTGGTAGGGATTTTTTGCCCCAAAAAATTGATTTTTTGACCGTTATTTTATTATTCAAGCCGTAATTTTTGACTTCTACTCTCACATGTGGACCCCACTTTTCTTCTAACGATCAAAAAATCAATTCTCAAAATCCCTACCAAACGAGCCCTAAATCTATCTTAGTCCAAATTCAAATGAATAGAACGCATAAAGTTTCACAATTATCTCAAAAATTGCATACGTGATATATATTATTTTTAACATTTATTGCACGCATGTTAATCAAATAGTGTTCTAAGCCTATTATTAGTCTCGCAACACTACAACAAGTAACTATATATTTAACTGGTGATCAAGCAATCAAATGACAAAACTAGGCATGCAAGATTAACCGAACATTGCAAGAATTCAACTAAGCCACGTGTCACGAATTAAAAATAAATAATAAAATATTTCATCTTCATCCAATACATGAAAACAATTAGCCTAGCATATTGTTTAACAAATCACACAAAAAGAATTGGAAAAACATTTGGAAAGTGAAATCAATTTCTTCTTCATTATTCTTCAACTCAGGCTTTGAATATTCAATCTCTCGTGTTAATCGCCTTAGAATCTTCGTGCTAGCCTCTTCCTTATGGTGAAAAATATGTATATTAATGCTCTCACCTGTTCTAACTGTCTCCTCTTGTTTAAATAGTAGGTTAAATTTGAATTCTGTAGGAATTTATGTTGAAAACGGAATCCGGGCCATTTGGCCCAAAAATTGCCCCGTACACGTGCTGCTTTGTGGTTTGGCTCTCGATAAGTGCACCCTAAGGCCTTGCGTGCACGCCATTTCAAGACTCTGTGCCAACGCCATTTCAACATTCTTTATTTTGTTACACTTTAGTCCCTCACTTTCGGTCTTCGTTCCTTTGAGCTCTTTTTGAAGTTCCGTTGGTCCTTTGACTTCTAATTCCATCTAATTGAATCCACACATTCACCAATCATCGATATCGGGTCTGAATCAACCATTAGCATTTTGCAATTTAGTCCTCGCATTTTGGATTTAGTCTCTTTTTGTCAAATTTTCACTTCTTTTGTCAACTTCCATCGTTTTTTCATTGAAATGCACCTAACAAATGAAATATATACAAAATTAAGTCTCAATTCATTTAAAATAAAAATAACTATTCTAGTTTAACGACTCAAATAAGTATAATAAATACACTTATCGGTAACATATTAATTAATTAAATGCGTTAATGTCACAATAACACACAATTTATAATCGCAAATTGCACAATACCACAGTTGCAAAAATACAAATTATGAATCACAATTTAGTCACAAATCACACTTTTTTAGGTCACCTATTAGTTGTTGGTCATAAAATACCTATTTTATTGGTCATAATTACTCAAATAATTGGTTACGATTGTTCTTCGTCCTAACCCCACTATTCTACAACCACTCCATCAACAACATCATTTAAATGTCGTGCCATTTCACCACTACATCCACCCTGCATAGAACTGTACCCCAAACATTGCTACCTCACTGTAGCACCGCCACTGTCATAGTCGCCATTACTTCCTTAATTACAGAATCATCACCATCATTACAGCAACCATCATTGCTACCACCCGCAATCTATAACATCCACATCAAATCCAAAATCAAAACTATCACACAACCCATACACAACCACGACCTCCAATCCACCAACTCCACAACCACCAGCACTACCTAAAGTGTCGCTACTACCGAATAGATCTATTACAAGTACACCATCAGCACCATTGTCAACATGCTAACACCATCCTCGCCACTCCCTTTCCTTCCTTACTTGCACAATATCGCATTCTGATATAATAGTTTGGTTAAAGCTCATTTTTCATTTTACTAGTGAGATGTTAAATAAGAATTGAATAGAATAAGTTTAAATGTACAAAGATTGATAGAGTTTAGATTTATTAGAAATTGATGAATTTTATTTTCTAACTACTTTATGAAAGTAGAAGATAGTAATACTAGTTATAAAAACTTTAACATTTTCACACAACCAATACGTTCCGTTTTTCGTTCTTTCCAAACCACAAACAAATTTATTAATCATCTAGGTACACAATCATTTTTCTATCCAAGACACAACTCAAAAGTATATAATAATTTCAAAAATAACAAATAAAAGAAATAACAATGAAAGAATGGCTTGAATGAAAATCTAAGACTTACCAAGAGAGAAGAGAGAGAATCGATTCAGGTAGAAATTAGCAAACTAACAGGTAAAAGACAACTAACGATTCGTTCAACAGTGACAGACAAATGTCAAAATGTCTAGAGTTCTTACGCAGGCTTGAGCTGTTATATATAAATATGCATTTCATATAATTTGGGAATAATTTTAATTTAGTTTAGATACCGAGCAAGGACATGTATTGTAAACTTGTTAAACCATTTGGCCAATAATAATGAACTTAATTTACATTTTATGATTATTTCAATGGGCTGGTTGTAATTTATATTGCTAAATTTGCATTTTTCCTGAAAAGAAAAATTGTAAAATTTATAAATTAATAAAATTAATGTTTTAGTTAAAAAATTTAAAAACAAATCGATTTGGTTTTTTACAATTTTAGAAAATTAAAACCTAAACCAAACCATTTTGAAGCGGTTTGGCTTGGTTTGAGGAAATAAAAATCCCGGGTCCACGTGGACTAGTACCGATGGTTTGAAATCAACGATTTTGGTTCTAGTTGTGGTTTTCACTATTTTTTTATGTAGTCCTAATCTTATATGTATTTGGTGGAGAGAGAATTTCATTCAACAATACTGGAAAATCTTAGGCAAAATTTGTGGGCGTCATCCTCAACTCTTATCCCTTGCATTTTCTACCCTTAATTTTTTTTTTCTTTTTTCTTTTTTTGACGCTTATGTCCTTAACTTATCACAAATTAGCGACTTCCGATTAACTTTTAAAGTGGTCATCAAATTGGCATGTGCAATTAACATGAACAATAGAGGATATTATAACTTGGTTGTCTACAAGGGGTGCACATTTCAAATTGAAAGCAATTTTGCATGAAAATCATAATTAGGAATAATAGACGCTGGCTTGTGAAAACTCTAGATCAGAATACGGAGAAACAAATATTGTGTATAGAAATACAAATATAGTTATAACTTGCTTGGTAGCGATTAAAATATAGATTTTAGGAAAAAGCCCGAAATACAGGGAATTCTTAATGGAATTCATTTTTTTCATTTTTTATCCTCCAATGAATCATCGCTATGTGTTGTCTGTAAAAATGTTTTATTCTTGTAGTATGATTGTATATTTTAATTTAAATTAAAGTCAATAATTAATTTTAACAATATATTTTCATGAGACTCACAACTTTTCAACCCCACAATTCATCAATTTTTTTTTATTATCAAAATATACTAAAAAATTGATTTTAATCCCATCAAACAGAGACTTAGGACAGCAAAAGACTCTTTCTTTGTTCATATTATCAAACGGCCTATTGAGTGATAAAACACAAAAATATATTTAAGTATATTATACAATTATAAAAGATAGTTTTGTTTAAAAGACATTATTACCCTTTCAGTTAGCAATTAAAAATTAAACACTTCACACTTAAAATATCAAAATCAACTAACTTTTTTTATCTGTTTACTCCAACACAGATAAAAAACTCTCATCTTTCATCTGCTTTAACATCAAAAACTGAAAAATTTATCAAACGCGGTAACCGATTTTTTTTATATCAATCTCATCAGATCGGTAAATATAAATACGCACATTTAATTTTGTTTTAGTTAAATTATTGTACGTTTAATTAATAAATTTTATTTCAACATATAATGTTAATGTAGATAATTGTTTTAAAAGATCTGTAAAAAATTGAAGCATTTGACGAGGAAAAATTATCTGCATATACGAAAAAATTCATCTACATACGTTGTAATCGATCTAAAAGCCGGTTGTCCGACAGGCTGTTATGATAGCCGACTATAATGGTTGCCTACTTTTGGTTTTTTGTTTTTTTTTTTTTTGCAATGGAAACAAATTCTATCCTCAATACCTGCAAATTTTATCCCTTTAATTGACAATTTTCATGTAAAACAAAATCAAACGAACACCAAAAGACACTTTTATTTTAACATTTTTCACGTAAAAAATTATACCAATCAAACACAATAAATTGACAATTTTCAGAAAAATAATTTCTAAGCAATTCAATTCCCTGGAATTCATTTTCTTTCAACCCAAATTCTATCTTTGTAATCAAACAGACCCTAAGCGTTTTTCTTTCCTAATTTGTTTAAGTTCTCGTTCGGTAGCAATTTTTCACCCAAAAAATCAAATTTTTGATTGTAATTTCATTATTCCGGCCTTCATTTTTTTCTCTTCACTCATAAGTGGAATCCACTTTTCTCTCCAACGATAAAAAATCAATTTTCATAATCACTGCCGATCAGGCTCTAGATGTTATAAGATTAATGTGTTACTAGTCTTTCAATTCCCATCCTTCTTTATCGAAATAAAAGTAGAGTCTCAGACCTTGAATCGGAGTTACTTAAACAAAGATTGCTTATTCACATAACGATAACGATAACGATACCAATAACGATAACGATAACAACGATGCCTTAATAAGATACTTTTAGAACACGGGTTCAAAGTGAATCCTTTGCAATGAATAAGGCTTCTTCTCCATGTTAACACTTGCTAACTCGCTTTCACAGTTCCATCGTAAGTGAACAATTAAAAGGTCCAAAACACATTGAATGAGACTAAGTCGTGCAGAGAATAGTTTTATAGTCCTTTTCAATAAAATTTTAAAAACATTAAATTTCTTGTAAGGATCTTGACGATCTTGAACCGATGGCACAGTCTATCTATCAAATTTTTTTTTTTTTGCCAACATTATTTGAAAATAAAGTATCAAATCATGCCGGAAATATATGCCAATCCAATTATCAATCCCCAAGACCGACTATGCCCCAGTTTAGCCCCCATTAATTGATATTATAATTTTTGGATTTTTTTTAGAATGTATGATTGAAAAAGAAATAAATATTTTTATTTATGTATATTATTATTTTATTAAAAAAATGTGTAACAAAAAATAAGAGAGAGAGATAGAAATGTATTATAAATTTAGCCCCATTTGATTCCTATTCTTTGATCACAAAAATAAAAAATATGATCGTTATTCATCACATCAAGCTATCATATTTGATTTTCTATTTCTTGTGTAGGTTTCGTAACGATTATATTTTTCATTTTTTTTTTTTTTTTTACAAAAATGGACACCAAAATAGACTTTAATGAGTTAGTCAAACATGGGCTATAATAATTAGGATTAATCTATTTGTACCAAATAATTTACCTAATAATTTATCGAATTGACAAGTGACGACCCTCTATTGGAGAGACGACTGTCTCCAAAGCCGCCCCTCCAATAGAGGATCGTCACTTATCAATTCGGTAAACCATTAAGTAAATCATTTGATACTTGTAGCATCTTCCTAATAATTAATTTATCATAGTCAAATAGTCTTAACGCGTGTCTTAGCGCGTATGTTAGTCAAATCCTTTAATTAAATACCCTGTTTTTGCAGATCTAGAACCACTTGTGTTTTCTCACTAGCACACTTCTTCATGTCCGTGCGTTCTTTCACCAATTAATCAACTTATCAATAAAGTTTCATCAAAGTTATTAATTGATCGAGACATCAGCTTAGTTTTTGTTAAAAATCTGTAAAAAATGATGACCAATTAGCATACATATTAGATAAGCATCATTGACAATTATGGCATGTTTGGCAAACTTACAAATTTACCTATGAGTGAGCTTTACTTATGCGTAAAATAAGTAATTTTCTGTTGGTCAATTTTAAAATAAAAAAGTCAGGGTGCGTTTGATTTTCAATATTTTTCATGGAAATTTGAAAATGTGTTTTTTCCATTCAAATTTTCACTTTTGTGCTGTTTGATTGATATTTTTTCATGAAAAACATTTTCCTACTTTTGGTCACGTGATCATATTTTTTTCAAAATCAAGGAAAATATTGTTTTAGGGGGAGTAAGATTTATTTTCCATGGAATCCACTTTCACTATCTTATCTATCTCCTCTCTTATTTACCTACCAATAAAAAATGGTTAAGTACAATAGTTTCTAAATTGAAAATTAAATCAATTTGTTAGTTTTCGATACGGGTTTTGTGAACCCGTAACTTATACATGAAGCATCTCTCTTACTGTATTATCTCTTCTTTTTTACTTACCTTTTTATTTTTATTTTTCAAATATTATTTAAATTTCTTGGAAAACACAAAATAAAAATTAGAATCGAACCATGATTTTCCGTCCCGTCCCAATTTATTGGCAGAACGGAAGGTTTTGCCATTTTTACATAACTAGACTTATAAGTGAAGTCACATTAAAGCTTGCCCAAACACAATTAATCAATAACTAATTGTCAATAGCCAGCAATACATTTGTCATTTGAGAGTTTATGTTATGTCTTATAAAGCTTTGGAAGTGATTTATAGTAGTAGTTTTGTTGAAATATAATGATGAATTTAATTTACTTTCTATGATTATTTTAATGGGCTAATTGTAATTTGTATTACTAAATTGATATTTTTCTAAAAAGTGAAACTGTAAAATTTATAAGTTAATAAAATTGATGTTTTGATTAAAAATTCTTAAAATGATTCGATTCGATTTTGTGCGATTTTTGAAAATCAAACTTAAACTAAATCATTTTAAAACGGTTTGATTTGATTTGAGGGAAAAAATTGTGAGTTTACGTAAATCTGAACCAACAGTTTCAAATAGGAGTGTCAAAAAAATTCAGGCAGCCCGACTCGTGGCTCGGGTAGAGCCCCATTTTGGGGACACGGGCCAAGCCCGATCCCACTTGCGAGCTTTAAAAAAAAAAAAAAGAAAAAAAAAAGCAGCCTTTTAAGGTAAAAAAGAAAAAAGAAAAAAGGGGGAACTAGCCTGTCCGGCTCGGCCTGAAAATGCCCGAGCCAAAAGCTTGGGTTTAGCCGAAATTTTTTGCTCAGCTCGGTTCGGGCTTGTAAAAAAGCTCGACCATTTTAATCGAGTCGAATGTTTTAGGATAGGCTCCGCTCGTTAACATCCCTAGTTTCAAATCAATGATTTCGGTTCAATTTGCGACTTCATAATTTTTTTTGTGTAGCCCTGATAAAAATGGTATCATTATTAATTTTTAATCGTTGTTAAAAATGCCAAACTTCACTTTGAAGTAATTCTAGTGATTTTGAGCTTGCCCAATCACTTATCAAGAATTGTTAGTACTATCTGTACGCTTTGACAGCTGCACAGAGCAAGGTGCTTTATGGGAAAGCGCCCGAGACGATGTTCACACCGATACACAATTTTCTGTTCATATTAGCCTACCCAAGCCAAGTAACGAAAATCTCTAGAACCCACCAAAAGTCTTAAATCCCATAAAAATTCATTCAAATGGTTTGAAATTGAAGCTACCTAATATTTGAAAATCCTGAAATGAGACCATTTCAATCTCTTCTGATTCAGATTCTACTGATTCTAGCTGGTTTTTCAAGTGTTTGGTCCTCTTCAGACTACACCGATTTGGTTTACAAAGGCTGTGCGAATCAAGATTTTCAGGATTTCAATGGGATATACAAGCAAACACTTCAAAATCTATTCGACACACTAATCTCTCAAGCGTCCACCGCAAAATTCTATAAAACCACCGCCGGAGACGGCCCATCCGCCATTAATGGACTCTTCCAATGCAGAGGCGACCTCTCAAATTTTGACTGTGTGAACTGCGTGAAAAAAGCCCCTGAAATGTCCGAAAAGCTTTGTGGCCACTCCATTGCTTCTAGAATCCAGCTAAACGGGTGTTATTTGAGATATGAGATTGCTGGGTTTAGGCAAGTGAGTGCGACTGAGTTGCTATACAAGGTTTGCGGTTCAACTCAGGCGAGTGGCGCCGGGTTTGATGACAGGTTGAACTCGGCCTTAGGGGAAATAGTCAAAGGTGTTGGGAGTGGAAATAGTGGATATTATGCTGGTGGATATGAGTCCGTGTATGTGCTGGGCCAATGTGAAGGTGATTTAAGCAGTGGGGACTGTGTGAACTGTGTGAAAAATGCAATTGATAAAGCTAAATCTGAATGTGGGTCTTCAATTTCTGCCCAAATTTATCTTCAAGAATGCTATATTAGCTACACTTATTATCCCAGTGGAGTTCCTGCCAATACCAGCCCATCATTTACATCAGGTAAAATATTCAAGAAAATTACACTGCAAAATTTGTTTGAAATGTCACAAATAATTGTTAATTAACTATCTCGTCTAAAAACTAGAGACATTTGATAGCTTCTACATTTGTTAATTTCGTGATAAATGCACTATTTTCATATTAAAACATGGTCTTATGGCTTGCCTTCGCATCGTTTTTACTAAGCGGTTTGACAAACTTTAAAAATTTAAATTGTTTGTCACAGTATCAGTATCATTATCCGTGACACATTACCACAATAAAATATTTTATACACAAAGATTTCCTTACGTTTTAAACACGCAATCTCCAAAAATATTATTCAAAACTCCTTAATTTTTCAAATATTGGGTGTCAAACAGGCCTTCATTTAAAAGTTTGTGTCCAAAAGGCTACATATACATTCAAAAAATTGTAGCAATAATCAACTAAGGGTCCGTTTGGCATGATGTTTGCCTTTTCTTTTACCTTTGTTTCGAGGAAGCTACCTTAATTTTTATTGAAAGTTAAAAAAGTGCGTTAGAGAAAGCCACATTGGAGAGTTTCTTCCAAAAGCTCTTCTAACTACTTGAATCATTATTCATAAAATTAGCCAAACATCTCCAAAAGTAGCTTTTGGGACTCATAAGCTCCTTCTGACTTTTCAAAAGTCATGCCAAATGGATACTAAGTAAATTGTTCTCTATGAATTTGAAGACGATTATATAAATCATATTCCATTATATAGTTTAGTTCATTGCTAGATTTTCGTAACATATAAAGCAAGTGAATGCTTAACAACTACCACATGTCATGTTAATTTTGATGAACTGGACCGTGGTCTCACATGTTGCCGGGAACATGAATGTGTCTGTTTATAGTTTTCCCCAAAAGTATGTGGAAGTTTTAATCTATGTGGTTGGTGTAGGGAGTGTGGGGACAAGGAAGAATACACAGAAGACAGTGGCTATTGTTCTTGGAGGAATTGTGGGACTAGGCCTGGGAATTGCTTGCTTGTTGTTTGCCAAATCAACTTTGACGAAAAAGAGTAATACTTACAAGTATGGTGGATGAGGTTCGTATCATTTTGCAGCATGAACTAATTTCTTGAATTTTGTTTGACCGAGATTTTTATAAAAGTTTTAGAAGATTTTGATAAAAGATGAAATTATGTGTTGTTAAGAAATTGTTAAAAGTTGTGGGTCCATGAAATGTGTTGATAAATTTGAAGTTGGACAATTTAAAAAGTTTCTAAATTAGCAATGTTTTATTAAACACGCACTTAATTTGTGGGTAAAAAATACCGATTATCTTAAATGGGCCCCTTTATTTTATTATTCTTGTAAATAAGTGGAAAAAATAGGACTCATTTGACATGATTTCTATTCTTCTTATGTGTAGAAGAACTTTCTGATGTTAATACTCTTCTAATCAAACATAGTACTTTTAGAAAATTAAAATGAATCGATCCAAAATTAGCTACTTAGTCTCAGAAGTAAACTTTTGACTTTTCAAAAATTCTGCCAAACGGTCGTTAATGAAGTTGAATTGAGTAACTGCATTAGGATTGATGATTTCCATACATTCATGGCATTTTTGGGTTGGACTTTTGATTTTTCAAAAGTTTTGTCAAACGGCCCCTTAATGAAGTTGAACTGAGTAACTACATTAGGATTGATGATTTCCGTATGTTCACGTCATTTTTTGGTTGGACAAGTAAACGTAGTTCAATAGATTGACATGGTACTTACTTGCATCTCAATTGGTGCATGCCTAATGTATAGTGCTTGTTTGTGCCCCATTATGTGAATAATGTATAATGAAATAGTGATTGATGTTGAAATGTGTGGTTAAAAAAGAAGATTTTTTTTTTATAATAGATTAGACAATATAATAAACCAATATTCGTTTCTTTTGTTTCTTCAATATCAAATGTTACACAATCTTCTTTGTCAAACATGTTGCGTATCTTTTTGGCACTCGATGAGAATGTAATTATTACTTTTTGGAACAAAATTGCAGATATTTCAAAGTTAGAAAGCATTATATTGTGGATTGTAAAGAGGAGAAGATTTGGTTTCCACTTTGTTAGGCATTACTTCCTTCCTAAGTTTTGTTTTTTCTTTAATCCCTTTACGAACTAAATTAAAAGAGCTGTCTATTTCATAGAATTGTGTTAGTTTTTAGTGTATGATTGTTGCTTTATGAATGTAAATTCCACAATTCATATAATATGTAATTCCTTTTTATTAAAGTAAGTAGTTACTTCTCTTTCTTTTTATGTAGTAAATCCTACTTTTTTTTTTTGTTGCTTTTAAGTTCAATGTCGCTTAACAGGTACGTAAAAATGTGTGAGTAGAGCAGTTCGGTCGGTCCATCACAAATGCTGTGTGTGAAATGGGTTAGGGTTATTTGACAATTGGTAAAATAAGGTTAAAGAAATATTGCTTTCTACTCACTCAATATACAATTTCACCAGAATAGTGCTACACTTACGGAGAAAAATTATAGATTCACATCGCAGTGGGGCTCACCTCAATTAAATATTCATATGGAGCCCACTCCATGTGACTACATGTATAACCTTGTGAGAAAATTCTCTGTATATTGGGCATTTTCCATTTCACCGAGGGCATCTCCAATTATTTTCACCAATTTTGTACAAAAATTCACTCCAATGGTACGCCAAAATACCACACCAATTTGATGCAATCAATAGCCCATGTTTGTCAATTATTTTACCATATTATTTTTTTTACAGTACTTATTTTCAATTACATATTTTTTATTAAAATAATATTATATATAAAGCAAAAAAATTTCCTTTTTTTTTAACCATGCATTATAACACCAATCACTATTCTACACATTATTCTTTGAAATTAAAGGGGTACAAACATGCCCATAGTATCATTTGGTGTTATTTTTTAATATTCTTATTTTTTCTTTCATTTTATATTACAATACATTTTAATTCTTATTATATCCGCTTTATAACCTTTATTTTAATTTAATTATAAATTTTAATTAACATATAATCACGTAATAAAAAAAATAACCATTTTATACATCAAAATAAAATTACTCATTAAAACTCAAAATTTACATATTTGATGGTTAGAAATTAAGAAGAAATTAGCACTAGAACAATATAAATATTCAAAATAAAAGTAAGTGTACTAAGTGTAATGTTTTTTAATTTATTAATAAATACAATATTTTTTAGTAATAATATAATTTGTAATATATTATTTTTTGAAATCAATTAATCATTGGAAAAAAAGAAATAATATTTATTTATTGAAGTGTTTGTGTAATGTTGGAAATGATTTGTAAAATGGTGTGAAAGTTACACTAATTTGGTGCAAATCGTTGGAGATAGTGTGACTAATGTCCCCTTTCTTTATTTATCTAGTTGACGGGGATTACAATTAAATTTTTAGTAGATTTTGATAAAAATTAATGGATTATGTGGTTAAAAAGTTGTGGACTGTTGACTTTGACTTAAATTTAAATTTAAATTTTATTCACAAACAAAGAAGGGCCTGTCTATTGACTTTTGGTCAATTAATGGGAGATTAATAGAATTTCGTCCTGTCCTTCAAGTGCTATAAAATTGAAAGATTTGAGATGACGATTGCAACAGTGAAAGATTTGGCACATCAACTAAAATTCTTCCATAATATAATTTTGCTCCTATTTAGTGCGAATTAAAATTAGATTTTTAGTAATTTTTTTATAAAAGTTAATGAAATATATAATTGAAAAGTTGTGAATTTTATGAAAGGTGTAATGAAAATTATTTTTTAACTATGATTTTAAATTATATTGATATATTTAACAAGCGACATATGCAATACCCTAAAAAACTGGGAAGAGGACCATAAAAATGGTTGTGTCAAGTTGTAGACACAAATTTCATGCCTGTTTGTTCCCTTTTAAAATTTTAAATTGTTTGTTACAAAATCAATTTTCATCACTTATTCATATAATAAAATATTATACAGACAATCTAATAAAGACTCTTTAATTTTTAATTACATATTCTTGAAAAAATAATATTTAATTTTTTTTTAATGTTTTAAATAATGAATGACGAATAGACGTCATTTTTCTCGTCATTTAGCAACAATAATTAAGTGAAAAGGTGGAGAATGCATAGATTTGGTCAGACATTGGAAAAAGATTCTTGTGGATATCCACAAAAGCTGACGAATTACAAGTTTTGTCCTATAGTGTAGAGTGCACAGACGCACATCACTTGACGGGTCTCTCTAAAGCCATAATAAATTATAAATGATGTAATTTTCTTAAATAATATTTTATACTCTCATAGAAAATAGGTTTTTTTTTTATTTTTTTATTTTTACATGTCATACTTTTCTTGTTAAGAGCATAATTATAGTCTGTTTGGCTGTGCTTTTTCACTAGATTTTCAGCCAAAATTGAGTTGTTGGTCCAAGCTGCGAGTCCCACCTCACACACATGCAAT
Source organism: Olea europaea var. sylvestris (assembly GCF_002742605.1). Lineage (NCBI taxonomy): Eukaryota > Viridiplantae > Streptophyta > Magnoliopsida > Lamiales > Oleaceae > Olea > Olea europaea. The sequence continues at coordinate 17,621,646 of NC_036249.1, read as the reverse complement.
CAAAAATTGTGGGCTGCAACAGTAGGAAAATTGTTGCCAACTCACTTTTTTGCTTTAAATTTCTCCCAAATAGGCCCTTAATGTAATTTTATATTTCCTCCATCTTATAAAAATAGATTTATTTTTTAATTTTGTTTGTCCAAATTATATATCACTTTTTTGTTGAGAGTATAAATATCTTAATTTTTTAATTATTTAATGTGCTGGGTTGGGAAATTATTAATTTTTCATGTGGACCGACATATGTAATTAATTGTATGTAAAAGCTATTTTAAAGTTAAGTCTAAAATTAAAGTCATCTAATAAAGAATTAAGTAATTGAGTTTAGGACATCTAAATAAAAAATGTGCTGAATTATATGTGTAGAGACCAAATTTATTTAGAATTGTATTTTATGATGTGCGAAATTTATATGAAAACTATATATAAGGTTATGATCTCCAATTCACATACAACTTTTCATTCTCTGTGTTATCCTATCAATACAAGAATTATAGAGAAAACATATTGAAGAGGAAGATCCTAAATCCACAATCAATAACAGGTTATCTACTATCAAGAATCAAGAAGAATGATTCAAGAATTCACAATTAAGAGTCAAGATTAAAGATGCGAAAGACAATATTCAAATATTATAATTCATTATACAAATCAATGGATCAAGATATATTTCGCATTAATTATTTTTCCTTGATGATTTGACATAAAGATCTGGGCAATTATGTAAAGTTTTTAAATTTAAATTCTATAATTATTCAATTATTAACAAATGTGAACTAGCATTATTCAATGAAGTGATATATTAAAGAAAATGTAAGTAAAATATATAGTTCACACACATATTAATTAAGTTTTTTCTTAATCTTTGTAAATATAGAAGCAATAGGATTAGCGGTAAGCACGTGCGTTGCATGTCTTATATACGAAATGAACGATATGCGTAATATTTTTAAAGTAAGATAATTGATAATATTTAAAAAAAATTAAATTGTTAAAGAATATTTATAGGAATAAAAGTTTTATGAAATTACGTACATAATGTGAAAATATTGAATAAATTGAAATGTAATGTTTTGTTTACGCTAGACATTGGTTGGACCCTTATTTTTCAATTATTAAAGCGGCATTGACTAGCTTTTTGGTACGGACGGACACAAAGAAGAACCGAATTAAAATATGTACAAAAAAGTATCTTATCTAAAAATATTTGGAAACAAAAAATTACGTACTAATCATGCTCATAATATTAATTCATAGCATTTATTTTAAATTAAAAACCAAAGTTACATTCAAAATAGATATAGAAGTGAAAATTTTAAAACAAAAGTTTTATTTTTCTTTCGAAAGGGAGTAATACAAATGAAGGAATAAAAATTCTCCCTTTAAATGTATTGAGATAAAAATCTGTTTTTATTCTTTATATTTTTATATTTTTTTTCTCCTCATAATTTTTAAAATTCATTTTTCTCTCTTCTTTCCACATATTCTTCATTAAAAATAATATTACATGTAAACTCAAATTTTTTAATTATTTTTTAACTACATATTCTACATCAATTTATTATTCCAAAATGCATTCTTAACTAAAAATGGGGCTCAAACATGCTACTAATAAGTAACTCAATAACCTTCAATTTTTATGCTTATACAAAAATGAACTTGCAATAATAATAAATACCCAATACTTTATTAAATATAAATTTTTATTAATGCTTACAAAATTTAGTTTTAGTGAAAAATGTCTAATTGAAATGCGTAGTGGAGTGGATACAAATATAAGAAGGGTAAGTAACTCCTAATTATTAGAAGTAATTATAATCTTTTTAAAATTGATGGATAATTTCTCTCATATTCGATTCTTTCATTCCTAATTATTAATCACATTTAAGCATTTTTTTCTCAGTTTATTGTCATTTGTATTTAAATAGTTATATTATCTGTTATACTAATTAAACGCGCAATTTAAAATCTTTGAATAAAAATGTTGATAACGTTATATAAGGACAAATTGGTAAATTTAACATTTCTTATCTATCTCAACATTTTATTTTTGTGTATATTGTAATTATAATATAATTATATTAGTAGCGTTGATTTCAAACGGAGCTCACGTATATAAATAATAAATAATATAATATATGTACATGTACATGTGAAATAATAGGGTTAATTTTACAAACGGTCACTGAACTTACAGAAAAATTACAAAACGATCACTGAAATTTAAAAATTTCAGTAACGGTCACTTAAGTATTGGGATGCTTTCAAAAATGGTCACTGAAATTTAAAAATTTTTGAGCTACTTTTGCAGCAATTTTTCGACCACTTCCGACCATCGATACCATCGGATTTTGATACCGTTGGAAAGCCTACAATATCCTCTTCAATTACAACGAAAAAATCTCCCCCAAACTCCAAAGGATTCGACCGGAATAAACCTATAAAGTTGGCTACCCGAAAAGGCAAAAATCTACCCAAATTTTCAAATTTTTGGTGGACTTTTGCGGCGATTTTTTGACAACTTTCGACATCCAAAATACCCAAATTTTGATACCGTTGGAAAGCTCATAATGTCCTCTTTAATTAGTATCCAGAATCTCCCAAAAACTCCAAAAGATTCGGTCGGAATAAACTCACAAAATTGGCATTACAGATTTTCGCCTTTTTGGGGTACCGACTTTGCAGGTTTATTCCGACCGAATCCTTTGGAGTTTGGGGGAGATTTTGGATGGTAATTGAAGAGGACATTGTGGGATTTCCAATGGTATCAAAATCCTGTGATCTTGGTGGTCGAAAGTCGCTGGAAAATTGCCGTAAAAGTCGCGCAGATTTTCAGATTTTTTGGGGCGACTTTTGCGGTGATTTTCCGGTCGAATTCCTTGGTATTACGGAGAGATTTTGAATGGTAATTGAAGATGACGTTGTGGGTCTTCCAACGGTATCAAAATTCGATGGTATCGGTGGTTGGAAGTAGTCGAAATATTGCCGCAAATGTAACAAAAAAAACTAAAAAGTGTTTTTTTAACTTCAGTGACCGTTTCAGAAACTTTTTAAACTTCAGTGATCGTTTTTGGAAGCGTCCCAATACTTAAGTGACCGTTACTGAAAGTTTTAAACTTCAATGACCATTTTATTTTGAATGGTAATTGAAGATGACGTTGTGGGTCTTCCAACGGTATCAAAATTCGATGGTATCGGTGGTTGGAAGTAGTCGAAAAATTGCCGCAAATGTAACAAAAAAAACTAAAAAGTGTTTTTTAACTTCAGTGACCGTTTCAGAAACTTTTTAAACTTCAGTGATCGTTTTTGGAAGCGTCCCAATACTTAAGTGACCGTTACTGAAAGTTTTAAACTTCAATGACCATTTTGTAATTTTTCTGTAAATTCAGTGACCGTTTGTGAAATTAACCCGAAATAATATTATAATATATTAAAGATGATATTAATGATAGATTAATTTCAATTTAATTTCATGTAATCTCATTCTAAGTATAGAGTTCATTTTTCATATTGAAGTCATAATTTTATATTAATTAAATTAAGTTTAATAGCTTAAAATCGAATCTTGTCTACATGTATAATTATATTAAAACCATAATAAATATTATTTTATATCATAACTAGTAGTAAACACATTTGTTTCACAACTTATATATGGAATAAATAGTATGTGTAATAACTTATAACTAAACTAAAGGTACATAAGTGATTTTCAAAATAAAAAATTAAGCATTTGTCTATAACATAAACTTTGGGTAATTAGCACAAAACGTCCTCACTTTTTAATGTTTATGTGCAAAATGTCTTTACCTTTCGTTTTTTGACAATTTCACCTTCACTTTCACCAGCTAATTAACATAAAATGTCTCCACCTTTCAATATTTTTATGCAAAACGTCCATACTTTTTATTATTTGGCAATTTCATCCTTACATTCATCTTTCATTGCGGAACGGGTCCTTCCCTCCACTCACTATCAAATACGCCATTAATTAAAAAAAGAAAAAGAAAAAAAAAGGTAATATAGTTTTACCCAATCTTTTCACTGACATTCTTGCTACCTTTAAATTCAACTATTCAAAATTAAAAGTAATATGAAAACTAATTTATACAATTATTTCATTAAATAAAAAAAAATGACATAAAGAACGCTATATTTCACCTTGAGAAGAACAATGACTACTAAAATACTGCATTACTCATAAAATTTGGAAAGGTAGATAAAGAGATTGCATATGTGATCGATAAATTGAAGATGTTCATCCTCGTTTTGTACTTTTTAAGGGTTTAAATAGGGGTAAAATAAGAAGAACAATGGCAAATGTAATGCTGTAAATAACCTATCAGATTTGAATATGAATAGCTCATCACATATGAATAGAGAAGATGAATTTGATATGTTCTTTTCTTTTTAGCATGAAATTGAATTAATGATAACAATCCCTACCTATTAATACATTTTAGTTCAACAACCCTATCTTTTAACATAATTTGTAAAAAACATCACTACATGTAAAACTAAGTTGCGCACAATATCCATACCTTTGTAAAATAAAAGGTAGGGATCTTTTTAGAAAAAAACATTGAAATGTAAGGATGATTTGTTTCAATTAGCCTTTTTTGTTGACCAATAGTTCATTATCAAATGAATCTTTCCGTTCTAATACTCTATCGGTTAGCGGAGTATTTGATAGTTGGTGGATGGAATGATCTTTTCCTCAATGAAACGTAAAAGTGAAGATGAAATTTTCAAAAAATGAAATATATGGACGTTTTGTATAAAAACATTTAAAGGTAGGAATGCTTTGTGGTAATAAGCTCATAAACATCTTTACCTTAAAAAGTAAATACAAAAATATCTTATTTAAACACATTTAGAAATAAAAAATTATGTACTAATCATACTTGTCGTATTAATCCATATCATTTATTTTAAATTAAAAATTAAAGTTACATTTAAAACAGATATAGAAGTGAAAAAGAAAAGCGTTCTTATTCTTTTGAATGTGATTAATACAAATGGAGGAATAAAAATTCTCCCTTTAAATGTATCAAGATAATTTTTTTCTTTTCTTTATATATTTATATATAATATAAGTAATTGGATTGCCACCAATTTTTATGCTTATACAAAAATGAATATGCAATAATAATAAAATTCTTAGTACTATATTATTTATTTTTCAGAACGCATAATATTAATTATAATTAATACTTAAAATTTTAGTTTTATTAGTGAAAATGTGTAATTGAGATACGAAACTTGTATTTAGTGAGTAGATACAAATATGAGAAGGCTAAGTAACTCCTAGTTATCAGAAATAATTAGTAAAGTTTTTAAGATTGATAGATAATTTCTCCAATCTTCAACTTTTTTCCTTCTAATTGTTGATCACATTACGCATTTTCTTCATTTCAATTTATTGTTCTCTATATTTAAATAGTTATATTATTTATTACATTAACTAAACGTGCAATTTATAATCTTTGTATAAAATGTTGACAGTGTTATATAAGGACAAAAAGGTAAATTGAACTTTTTCATCCATCTCTACATTTTATTTCTCTATATATTGTAATTGTAATATAATTATATAAATAGATGAATGTTGATTTTAATTTTTAAGTGAAGCTCACGTGTATAAATAATAACTAATATAATATAATTTGTCTAAGCCAGTTTGTTTTTTTTTGTCCAAATCACTTCTTTTTTTGTTCATGTTGCTTTTCTTTTTGTCTAACTTATATACATATATGCATGAGATAATATTATAATATATTAAAGGTGACATTAATGATAGAATAATTACAATTTAACTTCGTATAATCTCCTTTCAAGAATAGAGTTCCTTTTTTTTTTTAATATTGGAGTACTCATAATTTTATATTAATTAAATTAAGTTTAATCACTTAAAATCGAAGCTCATCTATACAAATAACTATATTAAAACTATAATAAATATTATTTTATATTGCAAACTAATCTACCATTATAATAATGCAGCTTTAATATATTATTTTATATCATTATAGTAAAATTACATCAATATATGTGAGCTTCGATTTTAAGTAATAAATAATATAATTTAAGTAATTAAACTAAATTTGATTAATTTAAAATTCTAAACACTCCAATAAAAATAATGAGCGTTATATTTAAATGGATATTAAATGAAGTTAAATTAAATTAAATGGTGCTATATAAACATATAAGAGTAGAACCAGGGTATAACTAAATATATAAAGGTAAAATTGGCAATCAAAAATTTCTCCTTAATCCACACTTTTAATATTTTATAGATTAATCTACCATTATATTAATGTAACCTTTAATATAATATATTATATAATTATAATAAAATTATATCTATATATGTGAGCTTTGATTTTAAGTAGTAAACTTAATTTAAATAATTTAATTTAATTTGATTAATGTAAAATTCTATGTAGTCCAATATAAAACAATGAGCATTACAAATAAATGGATATTAAATGAAGTTAAATAATATTACATTGTACTGTATTATATATATTTAAGGCGGAATTGACATATAACTAAATATATAAGGGCGAAATCGGTAATTTAAAAGTTTCTCATCAATCCACACTTTTAATATATTGTAGATACAGATGAAGATAGTATGTAAAATGGGACAATACAAAACTACTACATTATAATAATCACATTTCAAAATTAACAATCTTATTAAATTATTTCAAAATTTAGGTTTTAATTTCAATTTTATAGACACACACACGCNATAATCACATTTCAAAATTAACAATCTTATTAAATTATTTCAAAATTTAGGTTTTAATTTCAATTTTATAGACACACACACGCACACACACACAAAATGACATATATTATATTTGCATCCCCACCCGCACTCCACAGTCCGTACCTAGAGAAAAATTCCAGAAAGTGAAAACATTTTCTAGAGATTACAGTTCCTACCCCACGGAACCGACCCCACTCATCCCATCCACTCCCATATCACTTTACCTATAGAAAATTACTAGGAAAAAACATTTTTTTAGAGATTCCACCCCACCCCACCTCACCCCTCCTCGCCCGACGATATGTAACCAAGTCATTAGCACATATTATATGTGACTAACTATAACTAAACTTATCTTTAATATGATTAACTATGATCAAATTTGCCTTCAGTATGACTGTTTATGATCACTATCAATTTTAACCGTAACTGTATGTGACCAAATCACAATCGGTCAAAGTTAACACATAATTGGTTACAATCAGTCACGATAAACACATATTTGGTCACACTTGGTTGTCACCGTCACCAACACCACTCCTAACATTGTCAAGAACCAAATGCGCACCACGTCACTATGACCACATGTACCACTGGCAACAGAACCATCATCATCTACACCACCACCAACAACTATAGAATGGCCCATGGAAAAGAAAATCAGTGTCACCATTTGCAAAACACCATCAATTAAAAAATCTAGCTAAACATTATATCTATAAAAAACCACCCACCAACAAACTATCCACATCGTAAATCATCCACAGCAAATTAGATCACATAAACCACCAACAAAGACATCATTAAATATCAATAACACATTCAGAGTAATGAAATGCATTCAAACTATCTAAAAATATCTCGTCATTAAATATCAGTAAGCAGCATCATTGATAGCGGCGTCCACCAATGTGACGAGAAGACCGCAGCTAGAGATAATGCTAGAGATGGTTAAGCGAGGGGTGGGGCTGCGTAGGTAAAGAGAGAGAAGATAGAGAAAAGGTAGAGGGTGAGAATTTTAGGGTTTGAAAATGAAATTGATTTTGGGATGCATGGGGGTTGAGTGGAGGATGTCGGGGTGAGGATGAATATGTAGATTAGGTGTAATTCAGTTTTTATTAATTATAATTATTTAAAACCTAATGAAAGGAAAGTTAATCTTCTTTTTTTTTTTTTTTAAATTAATTTTTAAATCTAGGTTTCTAGGTAATTTTCCCTATGTAAAAAGTAGGGAAAGTGACTCTGTTTGGTACGGGGATGTCAATGAATCGAGCTGACCTGAAACTCCCAACTTGGGTTTGGCTCGAGCCGAGCAAAAGCTCGGTCAAACAATTAAGGCTCAACCCAAATTTTCGGCTCGAGTCTCACTGAGCCGAGCTGACCCAGGCCAAGGTGAGCTGGCTCGATTTTTTTCCCATAGCTATAGCTACCTATTTGGTAGCTAAAAATATTTGCCAAATAGACAGTTATAAATGGCAGCAGAAATGCTGCATGTTGAGGCAGCATATTAGCTGCCAAAAAGGTTGAATATTTTTTAATTTAAATGGGTCGGCATGTGTGGCTCGGTTTGAGCTTTGGCTTGGTGCCTTCGAGTCTCAAGCCAAGTCAGTTCGAGCTTTTTTCGGGCCACGTCACAGGCGACCGATTGTCATCTCTATTTGATGCGCATTAAAATTGATAAAAAATAAAATAAAAATCAACAATTAATTTTAGTCATATATATCATGAATCTTGTAACTTTTATCAACTTCTAATTCACACGTTTCATTAAATTTATTAAAAATTAATAAAAATTTAATCTTTAGCTACATCAAATAAGGGATAAGTAAAAATAGATTAAAATTTTATTATTCTTGTCATGCCGATTCAATTTATTTTTTTAATGTAAGATCTAATATGACTACATTTTTTATGCATACGTGATGATTTCTATGGGCTTTGATATTGTGTTGAATCATTGTATCTTAAAAATCAATGTTTAAAAAGGGCGAAGTGAGGTCAAATTAGTGATAACAAAATAATAAATAAATAAAATTAAGTTTGTGAGAGCGAATAGGCTGATTTTGGAATGAATGAATTTCTGAAATTATTAATGAGTTCTAATTTTTAATTTTCTACATACAAACAAACTATAAATCATATTGATTTACTATTTTTTCCAATGAAATTAACCGAACTTACAACACTACTAAGGACAAATAATTTGAGGTAGTAAATCTTCAACAATGTGGAAGCTTAGAAGCCATGAGAATATAGAAACAAAGGGATTCTTTTCGAACCATTTTGCTGGTTTTGGGCCTCCAAATCTGTATTGTGGTTGGAATATAAATAAAAACGTGGGAAAGTTGCATAATTAGAAAGCTTTTAAGACACACTTCCAAAAATAAAAAATCTTCTAAAAAAAAAATTCAAAAATCAGAAGGTCAAGATCACGAAAAAAGGTCAAAGTCACAATAACAGACAATTATACTCATAGTCACAAGCTGCATAAGGTTACAGTCAAAGACACAAATTGTGAGTCACAATTATAAATTTAGTTGCAATCACAAATTTTTCTAGATCGCATATTTTTTTCAGATCAAATATTATTTATTGATCACAAATTATCCATTTTATTGATCACAATCATCTAAAAAATTGATCACAAATACTCTTCATCTTTCACCACAACCACCACCAACAACAATTATAATTTGCAAGTTGACACTAGATTTGAAATTGCAAGTAGTGGCCTGCAATTTTACAAATTGCAGTAGAGTTCCTTGTCTCCAAATTCTCACTCCAATCCTAATTTTTCCCTTCGGCGTTGCCTTCGGCCACATGCATACCGTAGCAGCACCACATATAGCAGTAGCTCAATTGATGGGATCCAAAGAAGGCAATCAACTATCAAGACCTTGATGTTTGTTGAGGGAGAGGCTAAGGGCAAGTTCGAGAATAATTAGAGTCAATGAAGCAATGCCACTCGTTCGAGTTACGGAGTCTAAGAGGTTGGTGATAACAAGTCAAAGACCAAGTTTCATGTTGGACACAGGGCGGATACAAGTTAGAATTCATTTGAATCAATAACTCAAACTTGGAGGCAAGACAGGAGCCTATGCAACTGCATAGTACAAATTGGAGATGCAAATTTTTCAAAATTCGCGAAATCTCATAATTTTGTTATAACTCTGTATTTTTTGATATCTTTTATAATCTTTAGAATTTGATTTCGTTTTAACTAGGTTTACAAAATCTTCTATTTTAGTTAAAACTCTATTTTATGATATCTTTTAGTATTTTTGGACTTATTTTCCATTTTAACTAGGTTTTTATGATTTCCCTATAAATAAGAGCCATTTTTTTTCATTGTAAACAATTAACTTCTAAGAGATATTATTGAGAGGTATAATGATTTCAATTTACGTTCTTCGTGGAACTAATTTCAAACTTATATCAAGATTTATTTCTTACGGTGTTCAAATAATTTAGGTGAGATTCTTGAGTCTTGTGATCACGGGGTTAACATATTGATTGTGATTGTGTTGATTCTGTGATTCAATATTTTTGGATCAAACTCTAAACATTGATTCTTGGCTTTTCTTAGGATTGGATTAATCTTATAAGGGTTTCATAGCTATTATTGCTACATGGATTCGCATCATTAGTTTTGCTACTACAACGAAGAAAAAGTTGGCAGATACGTGCGAAAGGCGAAGGTGGTAAAGTGATGGTGGCAATGGGATGATGGTGGTCAGCGACAGTTGTGGTTATGGCTGTGTGGATGTGATTGCGAAATGGGAAATGGTAAAATAATAAATTAGGGTTTGTGGTGGGGTGGGATACATTTGATTTTTGAAAGAAAGAATATTGTACCTGATTGTTGAAATGAGAAGTTGAAAAGTAAGTGTGAGTGTAATTTCCTCATAAAATATGAAGATCATTCAATTATTTTAACATTCTAGGATTTTTCATTATCTAACATCGATAATGTTGACCTCGATTTTTGGCTAAATAGTGTGGGCAATAGATCTCGACTCTATATACGTCCCCAAGCAAGACTCATACACACTTAGACAAAGCGTTAGAAGGTGGGAGAACTAGTTGCTAGCACTTCAATGGTGAAATTAGTCAATTATAGAGGTAAATATTAAATAAGACATAAACAGAAGACATGAACTATAAGAGCGTGTACATGCCTCGGGATAATGAGCAAGATTACTATATAGAGAGTGCAAAATTGAATTACTTGTATATGACACTAAGTTTGAGCTTTTATAATAAAATAGGGGAGTGTTTATAATTAGATGAAAGACACGAGACCTTATTCGATGGTTGAGGCATCATTTTCATAAACGTCACTTCTATAGTCCTAGGTTCAGGCAGCATTTAATGATTTTGAAAATGATCACTCTATAGTCTTGGTCTGACAATTGAAAAATAGACCGATAAGTTGTTATAGAGCCATCTACTTTAGAGATATCACATCAATCAATCTTACTAAAGATCTTGTACAAATGATCTTTTAGAAGAGGCGAAGCTAAAAAGATGCCTTTGTGAAATTTATGGTTCATGAGTTGCAAAGTAGATAATGGCACCTCGCTTCTGTCATGGAGGTTCAACCTCAACATGATGCCTCAACTGAAGAGATGGCATCATTTTTACTCTCTCTGTTTGATGACCTCGATTAGATTATCTAAGCTAGTGATGTGGAGTGCGAGTTTGCGGTGACTCGTTAGCTGGTTGCCACATGTCCAGTAATTGAAAGCCTCTTACGATGAGGGGTAACAAATAATTTATTAATACACTTGATGGAATATATATTTCGTGGACCTGACTAGTATCATTTGTAGAATTACATCAAAGATTGTCACAAAATATTATTCTAGAATTGGAAGTGCAACCAAAATGTTATAGTATCTTCAATCATGATGTAATATAGATCTAAATTGTGATTTAGATATCTAAAGTCTTGAAAAACCTATGTAATGGAAAGATGCAAAGAAAAGGCAAATTGAATTTTTCAACAGAAAATGTAAAAAGATATGTAAATTTAAATCTTTTTTTTTTTTAATTTCTACAAATGGTAAAAAGTGGATTTAGATCTTTTTATTGGAGCAAAATTTGAATTTGGATTCATCGGATGTAAATGAGGATGCAAAAGCGATTTTGGAGATATCAATTTACATTCAATTTTACATCGTCATTGGAGATATTCACACATTATCAGAGATAGAAATTTATTCTAGGGTTCTGCTCCCAATATATATCAAGTTTTACACTTAAATAAAAATAATAATATAAAATGATATTATTATAACCAATATGCATTTTAGTATAAATGACTTATTTTTATTTATCAATCATTAAAATATTAATTTTTAAAATAAAAGTTTATTAAACACTTTACTAGGTTTTTTTCTTTCTTCAGCAAAATAAAAATTCTCTTAAAAATAGCAAATTCATTCTGCTCTCTAAGTTTGGAGAGGAAACTAAGTCTCTATAATTAAATGCATTCAAAATATTTGAATTTTCAATGGAAGAAAATAACATAATAATTTGAAGGAAAACTAGTGAAAATAAAATATAAGAAACTATAGTAATATTTCCTTAGAGTAGTAATATTAAATATAAAGAACCTGTTGAAGTACTTAAAACTTTTTACTTTATAAATTGAAGAGTATATTTTTTAAAAATAGAAAGTCTTTTGAATACACTTTCTAATCTTAATACGTACAAATTAAATCAAAGATAACATTTAATTTTAACAATATATTTTATGAATTCTACAACTTTTCAATCACATTTCATCAATTTCTATCAAAATCTACTGAAAAATTAATTTTAATTCCCACCAAATAAGGGCTAGATGAAAAAGAAAGTATTAACAGTAGAAAATCCCCTATATACTTGATGATGTGCATTATACCCCTATCTATTGAAAATTGCAGAAAATGTCACTATTTGAAACCTTTTGTTCGAAATACCCCCTACCGTTGAGATCCATTAGTTTAACTGTTAAAACAGGAAAAAAATATATCAAAATAAAAAAGGAATAGTTGCAGCTGTAGTACCCAATTTTTTATTTTTGCAAATTATACCCAAAATTTTTTATGTGACACCTACAATCTCAAAGGAAATAAGTGGAAATAACTCTTTGACTAACCCTTATTTTCACATTGGCCCTTGACCAATTTTTGAAAAAATGAAAAAATATTTTAGACATAAGTGGACAAACTTTCATATTTGTCCTTATCTTTAACAAGCAAACAAGAGAGGGAGAGAGAGGAGAAAAAAAATTTAAAAATCACACAGTCGACTGTTAAAGTCAGGTCCCGTCGAGTCCCAAATCACCACCACCATAGAAAGTTTCTTAGAACAAGGTAATTTTTCCATATCTAAGCTTTGAATTTTTCATTTGAATTTTTTTTTTGGTTATTTGTGGATTATATATTGTTATTATTGATGTAAAATCTTCATTACTGGTGAAGATTAGATTGTAGAGCTAATTGAGGGTTAAAAATGGTTTGAGCTCATCGAAAATGATGATTTCTCGCCATTTTCGATGAGACAGTCAGTGGAAGCTGACTTTCCATCGACTGTTAGAAGTAGTTGACTTCGAAAGTCGACCTAGCCAGCTCCTTTACTATTTTTTTTTTATTTTTTTGTTTTTAATTTATTTATTTTTTGAAATTGTTTTTAATGACTCATTTTTTTTTCTTTTTTTGTTTCTAATTTATTTTGTTTTTATTATAATTTTTAAATTATTTTTAATGACTCTTTTATTTTCCCTTTTTTAATTTTAATTTATTTTGTTTTTATTATAATTTTTTGAAATTTTTTTTGACGACTCTTTTTTTTTCTTTTATGTTTTTGATTTCTTTTATTTTTATTATAATTTTTTAAAATTACTTTTAACGACAATAGCTTTTTTTCCTTTCTTGTTTTTAATTTTTTTTATTATAATTTTTTAAAATTGATTTTAACGACTCCTATTTTTTTTTAATTTCTATTGTTGTTATTATATATATATTTTTTAAATTGTTTTTAACGACTCTTTTTTTATTCCTTTTTTGTTTTTAACTTCTTTTGTTCTCATTATAATTTTTTTTTAAATTGTTTTTAACGACTATTTTTTTTATCTTTTTTTTTTCTTTTGTTAAATTTGTTTTGTTTTTATTATAATTTTTAAAATTGTGTTAATCGAATGAGCAAAATTTTTTTCTTTTAATTTTTTAATTTAAAATTTTTTAATTTTAATAATTTGTTTTTCTTTAAATTTGTATATATAAGATTTATATTATAGATAATATTGTAGAATAATATTAATTATAGAATAATCTTTTGATTTGTTCTACGTCTTGCGTATGGCAGTTACGATTCGGTTCGCATAATTTTTTGTTATTATTCTTTTTCCAATATTTCTTGTACAATGTTTTAATATTCTGTTTGAATTTTTGCAGGATAGATTATCATCTAGACGCAGAGTTGAGACAGATGCGAGGTAGCTTTAACAATATCACCGCTGTACTAGAGCTGCTCGATGATCAGCATGCGATATGCTACGCCAGTCCTTTCTGTGGCCCCTGTACCAGCTGAGAGACGTGCAGTACTCGGGTCAGATAATCGATGCTCTTCTATGTCGATTGCTGAGTCCAGTTGACGGCGATGCCCTCCACTTCGACCTCGGTGACAAAGTCGTCCATTTCTCCATGTTCGAGTTTGCACTGCTCATTGGATTAAAGATTATTGGCGATGACACAGCTAGTGACAGGACTCGAAAAAGAAATAGGCTACATGACGCTTACTTCCACGGACAGAGGATGGTAGTTCTGCCTCAGTTGATCGACTTAATCAGGGGTGTGACGAGATGTTAGACAGATCGAAATTAGGTTTGGTCTATATCCTTGAGAGCATGGTGCGGTGTCACTACAAGAAGACTGCGATCGACCTCTTCCACCTGGAGATCGTCGACAACATTGATCGGTTCAAAAATTATTCATGGGGTCGAAGATGTTTCGAGGACACCGTACACATTTTTACCAGATTGCACTTGAAGCCCAAGATGCACGTGCGTAAGTACGACACCTTCGGATTGTCCCTGGCGGTGTAGGTAAATGATTAACATAATCAATGTTAAAATATTTTTTCTATTGAATTTGTATGTAATAATTTATGTGTTGCAAATCTGGCCGTATAAGACCGTCCCCCTATTGGTTACCCTCTTTGTGAGGCGAGGGGAGACACGCTGTCTTCGGATTCACCACTGGTAAGCATCTCAAGCGGAGGGATGTCTCACTAGAAAATAATTATCGACTCTCCTCAACGACCCTCATGTAAGTATTGTACATTTGTGATTTATATTGTACATAGTTTAAAATATCATTTCATGATTGTTAATGATTTGAAATGTCAATATGTCAGCTTAAAGTAAAAACTGATTTAACACCGTCGATGAAGGAGGATGCTCAAGGTCTTGTGCATGAATTAGCCGTTCCACACACCCAAGACGACCAGATGTCCAATTGGATCCACGATCGAGACTGGGTAAGTAAATTCGATTACTATTTTGTATGAGTTAGCAATTATTGATTAAGTTAATAATTTGTAAGGTTGTTTGTGTAGGAGCGCGATCCAGTTGATCGGGTATCACTTCCATCGAGGGCATCACCTCCACCGCGGGCATCATATCCTCTCCGTCCAGAGACCTTCATCGTGAATCTTTCGCACATAGTCAAGGTCATTATTCTGATGATCTATATGCCCGCCTAATTGGATTTATGGTGGAAGATTGGCATGCTTCATCGAGAGCTGATAGTAGTTATAGCTGAGGAGGTTGGCGTGCTTCGTCGAGAGATGATGGAGAACATCGACAATCTAGGACGCCAGTTGGTAGGGAGGGTCAAAGATATATTTGATGATGTTAGAGTGTCGTATGGCCATTGTGTGGACCTTCATGATGAGATTGCAGCACTCTGAGGTGATATAGCCGGCAGATGATGGGGTGATGGAGATGGCGATCGCAGGGTAATCGAGAGGATGATAGAGAGGAGATTATCGACAGTCGTGGTCAGAGGATGCAGTGAAATTCTTTTTGCAGTCCATAGAGCGGGAACGGGTGATCCCGTTGGGGACGAGAGCGGTGGTGGAGGAAGGGGTGGCGACGAGGGCTGAGGAGGTGACGGTCGTTGGGGCAGAGTAAGTGGCTATCTCCAAGGTGGACGATGGGAGGATGACCACTGTGACTGAGGTGAAAAAGCGTGCTGTTGACGTGCTGGAGCTGGTGGTAGGCAAGAGGCCAAGAGTACCATCACAATACATCGTATCTCCCTTCACGGCTAAGACAAAGATAAAGTGGTTCGTTACAGGATGTACCCCAATCTGTTTCGAGAGGTCGACTATGCCAAATGGAAAGCATTCGATACCCAGTGGAGAAAAATATTGCCCGGGTAAGTATTGTATGATTTTAGTATATTACGATAACTCGTATATGCCTCGTTTAACATTTTCTTTATTTTTTCAGAGCCAGTGGCAAGATAGCCAAAGGACGATATCTGATGCGTACAAGTGGTTCCATGATATTACCACTCAGGAGGCTTGACTCGTGATGATGTAAGTAGTGATACTGTTAATTTTTTTTATGCATTATGTTTAGTTTGATTTATTAAATGAAATAACTACCACTTTTTTTTGTTTTCTTTGATGTAGTACATCGACTTGGCAATGGACTTGTTGTGCAATCGAGGTGAAAGATATCCACCACTGTTCCACATTCCTGGTCGAATAATACTAAATAACGAGTTTTTTCAGGTCGTTACCATTGAGTATCAGTCACTCCAGCTTATGGGTAACGGTGCCCGAGTATATGCTCAAGTAGGTTATCGAGCTGTCGCCAAGTGTCGGGAGAAAGCTATAGGAGCATTTTACGCATATGTACATTCCAGTGATCGTGAGTCATCACTGCATTGCTCTATAGATTGTATTCGCTGACTTGACGATATATGTGTATGACCCCGATCACTCATGTCTGGTACAGGGACAGGTCGAGTTGAACTTGGAGTCGACAGCTGTGATCGTTCCTCTGATGGCTAGATAGGCTCGTTTTACTATGCAGGACAGACTAGTCATCGTGTGGGACACAACGACGGCGAGACAATCCATATCGTAAGTGTTTGTTAATTTATTTTTAAATTTTTAAATTAGTTTTTACATAATTCGAACTGAACTAACACATTGTTTTTCATTTGCATGGAAACAGTGGCAGTTTTGCAATCAAATACATTGAATTTTTGAGTATAGCACATAAGGTTAATGAAATCAATCAATCCTGGATACAGAATTGGCGAAATAAGTAGGCGTGCGACTGTTACGACTTTAATGGTGATCCATGAATTTATTGTAATTATTCGTTGTAATTATTTGTAATTATCTTATAAATATTCTTTGAATTTTTTGTAATTTAATTTTTCTGTAATAATTCTTTGTAATGTATGTACAATCTTCGAAATTATTAAACTTTGTACATTGATTTTTTTTATCATATGAAATAATTGCATATTAAATTACGACGTAGTTTGAAATATAGTAAAATAAATACAAAGACTGTTTATTTTCGACAACATTACAAAATGGTTTGATTGTCATTTAGGAAAACCTGACTTGTACAATATTGACGAGTATGCCCTACTGCTTTGCACCTGCTGTACCTACGCGATCAAGAAAATTCTCCGATAGATGGTATTCTAAATGTATTTGGACGTCTAAGACCACACGATTCAATGAAAGGTGGCGACAATGTATTGAGTGTGCGAATATGATCGGGAACTTCCCACTCGCCTTCATTCGGTAGTTGAAATATTGTCTCAGCATATGCAGCTCTCTAATAATCAGTTGTGTAATAATGAGAGCACAATGTTTTCGTTGCAAATCCTCGATACATAGCCACCTCGACTGCATGCTCACATGGAAAACTCTCTAACTGAAATTTTTTTACAAGTGCATGTGTCATCAGTCAAGTCTAGAATATATGTCGTATTACGTGCACATTCTACAGAGGAGTGTGACTCGTCCAGTGGTTCGACATTCAATTGTCTCACAAGTTCTGCAACCTTGAATAACCTTTCCTCTTGCGCCGGGGCTAGAACGCTTATGCAATTATGTGATTCCGCACGTCGATCGTGAAACCATTGCTGCAGCTTAGTACAGATATTCTTAATCAGTGCAAGGATGGGTAATCTCGATCCTTCTTGAATAATGCATCGAGAGACTCTACGTTGTTTGACATCATTACATTGTATCAACTTCTTGAAAAATACAAGTGCGCACAATGTTCAATCTCTATTTTCATTAGATAATCTTATGCCTCGAATTATTTACTTCCTATTTCAACTATAAACTCATTACACTTTTCAACACTGTAAACTTCAGTCGCTCTCCTGAACAATGAAACTATACCTTTGCCCCGATACCTGGTTTATAGGTTGCCTTGTATATGGTACATGTAATACCCATGATGTGCATCGAGAAAAACTTTAGCGAAAACAATTATTAAAGACGCTATCCAATCGGTTACAAATGCAAAGTCATCGACTTCTCCGATTACTTCCCCCAACTTTGTGAAGAACCACCGCATTGACAGATCATTCTCACTATTGACTATGTCAAATGCAAAAGGGTAAATTTGGATATTGGCATTTTGACATGTAATAATAATCAATTTGCTGTGACATTTAGATTTCAGTGTTGTACTATTAACTAGAATTAGGGGTCGTATAGCATTTCGAAATTCCCGAATGCATTGTCCAAAAGCCATGAAGAACTTGAAGCAATTCTCACCTTCCATCTCAATAAAAAATGACGAGTTAGGATTAGTTTTTTTTTTCCATATTATGGCAATACTTAGCCAATTTAGCATAACTTTTATCTGCAGAACCCATTAAATCCTCAAACGCGTATTCTTTGGCCTTTCAGGCATTCTGATAGCTCAAGACTACTCCGTACTCTTGACGGATGTCGTTAATTATGTCCGATGATTTGCAGATCATACGTAGATCCTGATACTTATACACTAACTATCGACCAATAAAACTTTCTTGTGATCATTTCGACGTAATCTCATTTCACAAATATGTTCTCGTGTATACTTGCGAACTACAAAGCACTCATTCGTGTTCATTTTCGACGTTCGCAAACGCCAACGGCAACTATCGTCTACGCAGGCGATTGTCAACACTTGTTCGATTTTTTTCACTTTGAACTCAAAGTTGTATTTCAGTGCAATTAGGTACACAGATTCCAAATCTTTTTTTTTTTTGGTTTCAAATAGTTGCTCGACATACAAATCATCACTATCGAGAACTACACACGAAGAGTTGAGGACGATCAATTTGATCCAACCCCTGACATGTCTCTGCCGGGATAAAGCGATCAAATCCTCATTGTAAAAGTATTTATATTTTCACACTCGTTGTCTTGAACTATGGAGAGAATTCTATACGTAATTGTCTCTAGAATAACCACATCATCTTTACGAACTATCTAGATCGTATCATAAAAATCATTAACATTGTGATTCCCTTCATCTGAGTTTACTTGTTCACATTCGACGATATCCTTCCTCACTAAACTCACGCAAAGAGGAGTCGTGTGCTTATTGTTAAATTCAAACAGATAATTCACTTTAGAATTAGAAGAAATTGTCATAGTTGGAATCGAAATATCATGTTCTCTGAATTTAAATTTTAGTTCCATGTCATACTGAGAGAGATCGACATTCAACTTGTTCTATAAAACATTATGCACTTCTGCATATGATGTATTTGATGTTATAGAAATTGGGATACCACTATGTCTATTGCTCTTCCATTTCCATATCCATTGATCCCTTTTGTCCAATTCGAAATCACCAAAGTAACGAATTAGGACTACAACCATATTTGCATGACGAAACATAATTTTTAACTGCAAGAAAAATATCAAAAGCAATAAAACAGTAAAAAAAAAATTTGAAAAACAGGCGGCCTTTACAGTCGGCTATAAAATAACCGGTTGTAACAGCCGGCTGTCTGGCCAATTACAATCACCTACATACAAATGAATTTTTTCATATATGCCAATGAATTTTTACTCATCAAATGTTTATATTTTTCACAAATGTATTAAAAAAATTATCTACATTAACATTATATGTCAAAATAAATTTAAATGTGCGTATTTTATACTTACTGATTTGACAAGATTGATATAAAAAATTCTTTGGCTACTGCATTCAATAAATTTTTCAGTTTTTGAGGTTGAAGCGTTTGAAAGATGAGAACATTTTATCTATGTTGGAGTAAAATAAGAAAGGTTTGTTGATTTTGATGTTTTAAGTGGGAAGTGTTTGGTTTTTAATTGTTAACTAAAGGGAAGTAATGTCTTTTAAAAAATTCATCTTTTGTTACAATAGCATGCTTTGATTTCCCAGACCTCGTGTTCGTTCTTGGATCACCTACACATCCACGCGTTCATAATTTTGTCAGCTCTCTTATTGAAAAAGCAAACATAGTAGTAATTCCAGTTGATTACAAACTCGCCTTTGAAATATGTAAGTGATTGATGATAGAAGGAGAAAATAGAAGCATGTTAAAAAGAGAGAAAATAGAGAACTGCAGGAGCGTGTGACTGAATTTCTTCTCATTCAATTATCTCACCTTCAATGAATGCGTAGCTACAGATATATAGAAGAGGGTCCTAACTAAATATACATACCTGGCTAACAGAAAACTAACAAATAGAAAGGTTAATAGAATAAAATAGAAGCAACATCTATACAGCTAACGGAACAAAATATCTATATAAATAACTTAATATACATTATACTGTAATATCCCACTCAAGATGGAGAATAGATGTTTCCCATCTTGGATAAATGTGAAGCAAGAGTAATAGATGAGAGCGCTTAGTGAAAACATCGTCAAGCTGGGATTGAGTGTGGACATAGGATGTGGAGATAAAATAGGCGTCAATCTAATCTTGAATTAAATGGCAATCCAGCTTGATATGTTTAATACTTTTATGAAATATTGGATTGGAGGCAATGTGTAATGCTGCTTGGTCATAAAGGAGTAGAACGGATTGAGGATGAGAAATCTGCAAAACTTGTAATGTGTACTTCAGCCAAGTGATTTGAAAACAGGTGCTAGCCATCAAATTGTACTTTACTTTGGCATATGATATTGATACCACATTTTGACTCTTAGACTTCCAAGAAACTAGTAAATTCCCAAGGAAAATGCAATAACCAGTAATTAACCCCGGGGAATTCGTGTATGTAGCCCAATCAGAATCACAAAATGTACAAAGGATCAGTGAAGATGAAGAGGAAAATAACAGACTTTGATCTGTGCCAATTTGAGATACATGAGTACTTCGTGGACTGCATGAAGATATGTGTAAGAACGGGCTTCCATAAATTAACTGAGGTTTTGAATGGCATAACAGATTCGGGTCTTGTAAGGGACAGATACTTCAATTTTCCCACCAATCTACTATAAATAGTTGGATTAGGTAGAGCCTTCCTGAGTCCTTAATTAGCCATTGTGTGAGCCCCATTCTTTTGATAAGAATGAGTTTTTAAATAATATTTCAAAGAATGGAAGTCAAACAAGGGCTTAGTTTCAAAGTTTGATCCATGGTGAGTTTAACTGGTTTAACCTCAAAGAACCAGAATCAGCTAGTAAATCTAAGGTATATTTGCATTGACATATATAAATACCTTTGTTGGATCATGCAACTTCAATGCCTAAAAAGTACTTCAAATCACTTAGTCATTGAATCTTAAACTGATCGCTAAAGAATTTTTGCAATAAATCAATGTGTTCTAAACTAGAACTCCTACCACTATATCATCTACATACACTAGAAAAATTATCTGTGGCCATGGTGAATAAACTATAATCTGCTTTTGAATGGGAGAAATCGAATGCTATGAGAGTTGTAGAAAATGTGGAATCCCATTGTCATGAAGTTTGCTTCAGGCCATATATGCTTATTAACAGTTTGCAAACTTGAGTGGGGGTCCCTTTTGTGTAGTCGGGCGGTCTTTTCATGTAAGACTCCATTTAGGAAAGCATTACTTAGATCAAATTGTTTCAAATACCAAACTTTAACTGTTACAATCCAATTTTTATAGTCAAAAATTCAAATATTGACTAGTCAAGGTCAAAGTCAATCAAGGACTAACATGAAATTAAATATTTTATTTGGGTTATTCTGCAATTGGCAAAATATAAAGGTTGAATTGGATATATTTAAAAGTTTGGAATATATATATATATATATATATATATACTTTTGAAAGTTAAATGATTAAATGTTACTAAAAAGTGAAGTTAAGGACTTAATTTGCAATTATGGGTTAGTGGACCAATTAATTCAAACCTTTGACCCATTTTCTCTCATTTCACACCTTATACACACACACAGAGAGTTACGGGAAGAAGCAGAGACCGAGAAAGAAGGAGAAAAAGGAAAAGAAGAAGGGAAAAAGAAGAGGAAAGGAGGTAAGGTTGATATCTTCAAGTTGGGTTGAAATTTTCCATTTGTTTTAGGTGATAAAGTATGAATTATGTTAAAATTTTTAGGGTTTTAACTTGTTGAATAATATGTCGAATTTTAGGGATATTTGCACGAATTGGAGCTCAAGTGTGGCGATTTATTCATTTCAAATTTTCAGCAAGGTATGGAGATGTCAAATTTTTGGGAAAACCCTAGAATCCGATTTTGGGAATTTTAATTAATTAACTGTGAAGTGATTATGTAAATGAAATATTTACTTGGGAATTGATTTTATGGAACAAATGTATATTATGTGGGTGGAATTGTGGTTACTAGTTTCATTAGATTGGAGAGTAAAATTAGTTTTAAATTTGAAATGATGGTTATGTTGATAAATTAGTGATTAACCAAGGGATTATAAGGTGTGATTAGCTCCAATTAATAAAGGAAAATTTGAGAATTTATTTAAGTACCAAGAGCATTTAAATTAAGTTCTATTATTAGATATTAAGGTTTCTCGATTTGATAGTGGATAAATTGGTTATCATTATCGTATTTCAGGAGGTAACGAGGCGATTGGAAACGTCTATCAGCCTATCTGGCTTGTAGCTTATACCTTGTGAGTGGATAAAACTTATTTTTCAGTAATAAGTCTTCATTAAATTTTAAAGTTATTTATTGTATAAAGTTTACTTCATAGCATGATTTTTAGAATAAATTAGATTTTATTAACAATTACTTTTAAAGTTAAATTCAGTTCAATTAAATCATTTGACTAGCATGTTATATGAATATAAATGTTTCAGTATAGCTAAAGTTATTTTAAAACCATCATAAAGTACTCAGGTGATTTTATCCCAGTCTGCACTGATGTGAATGTGTTTCCACAGTGTATGACTAGTTACAGTGATTTTACCAGCTCTGCACTATTGTGAATGTGTTTCCATAGTGTATGACCAGATTATCAGAGGTCTTTGGGACCCACTCTCGTACACACATAGGCTTTGGGCCGTGTACTACGGTGATTAGCCTTTGGGGCAGCTCTGCGTACGTATGACCAGATTATCAGATTATCAGCTATCAGATTATCAGATTTGAATGGCTTTGCCTTGTACATCGAATTACTCTGTACATGAGTAAGGCTATTCATTGGGTACTCTTTTTGGTGTGATTTTTCAGTATTTATTCTATTATCAGATTTCAGATTATGGAATTCAGTTAATTCAGTTTTCAGAATAAAGCTTTCAGCTTATAGTATTAAGGCAGCAATATTTCATAATTTTTCATGGATATCAAAGTATTTATAGTCAATATGTTATACAGTTGCCTTTCTAGAATTATGTCCAAGAAATTATGATATGATCATGTATAGTTTTTTTTTAAAGTGTTACTATTTTTTTAGAAGTTCTTAACGTTAAATAGTGTAAGAATTTTCAGAAAATAACATAAATGGAAAAATTTATTTATTTTCAACTATCCACTCACTGAGTTATAAACTCATATCTTTTTACCATGTTTTCCTATCAGGAGAAGGTCGACTTTGAGATATTTGGGAAAGTCTGTTGAAGCAAAAGAGACCGTTTCATAAGTATGTAACGAATAGTTGGGGAACTTATGTTTATTAAGTAATTGTCTAATTTTGGGTGACAAGCATATTCGTAGAAGGGTTTGTAAGTGATGTAATATCTGCATGTTGACAGGATGATGTTGTAGAAACACTCAGTCGAATTTTGTTATATTCTGTAGTAGTTGTGGTGGTATTAGAGGAAGTGGTGGTTTCCAAAACTTTTGGTTTAAATGTCTATTTGAGATTTTGATGATTTTTCAGGTTGGTTTTGTCCATGTTACAGGGGAAACTCTGTCAAAATTTTCATAGAAATTAGCACAGTCAAAATAGGTCAAGTTTGCCTTGGTGGTGGGTCCGGCATTTAGCTGGCATCTACTATCGGGGCACGACACGTGTCGAGTCAATTAGGTTGAGTCGGGACGGGTCGTGTCATTAACTGTTAACTCCAAAGGAGTATACTAAGAAAATGCATTTGCATGTTCAAGGGTCAAATTTTTTCTTCAGTGGACTAAGGTGGATGCGAAGCAAAGACACCCAAAAATTCTAAATTGTGAATAGATTGGTTAGGTCTGAAATAAAATCTCGAGGTGTTGTATTTTGTAAAAGAGGTGTGGAATTCTATTTATTAAAGCCCTGTTTGTTTCCTATTCTTTCTTCATTAAAATGAAAAGTATGATCGTTATCCATCACATCAAACTACTATATTTGAATTTCTATCTCTTGTGTGGGGCCCGTAACGACTATATTTTTCATTCTCATTTTTACATGAATGGAAAACAAATGGGGCCTAAGTATGTAGCTGTAAGTATGAATTCATCCCAATAAAAATACAGAGACCAGATTGAAAGCGTAAAGCTTGAGCCACATTTTACAAATGTTGGTGTTCCCTTTCAATAATTCCATTTTGTTGAAGGGTCTCAACACAAATTTTATAGCGTATAATCCCTTTAAGAGAGTAAAAAAACTTTTAAATTGAATTCAGGACCATTATCACTTTTCAAAATTTCATCGTCGTTTGAAATTGAGTTTTAAATAAATTGATAAAAGACTTAATGCAATGAGTTGCATCAGATGTTCTCTTAAGCATAAACACCCCAGTGGTCCGTGAAAAATCATCAACCATCGAGAGGAAGTACTTGGAGCTATCATTAACCATGCTAGGACATGGACTCCAAATACTACAGTGGATGAGTTCAAAGATGATTATAATTTTGTTAGTGCTAATAGAAAAAAGGTGACCTATGCTGCTTGGCTAATCCGCAAATAAGATAAGGAGTACAATTTGTATTTCTGTGTTGAGAAGTAACAAAATGATCAGATATAAGTTTCAATCTAGAATTAGAAACATGATCGAAACGACAATGGCACAAATGTGACTGAATGTTAGAATTTATTACAGATGCTCCTAAGGAAGGTTGCTCAAAGGTAAACGCAGATAAAGCAGTTTCTTGAGCCTTGGGAAAGACTTTTTCATGTAGGACTCCAAACTTTACCATTATTAATCATTCTCCAAGACAAAAGGTTCTGTACGTAGCATGCATTAGATAAAAAAAAAAAAATTAGACAGCATTGAAGTTGTTGTGCCAATTTCTTGGCTGATAATGAATTGAAGTTAAATATAGGAACACTTTAGGAGTAATTAATTAGTGACTTTAACCACACCAGTATGTGTGATAGGGACTACATCTCCATTTGAAACTTTACCGAAAATGAGGATTTTGAATTAATATAAGTAAAGAACCTGGTGTGACAAATCATAGGATATGTTGCACCAGTACCAATAATCCAGGGAATATTTGAAGGTTCATGAGTGTGTGTGTGTGTGTGTGTGTGAAAAATAGATAGACAAATGGGTATGCAGACATGGAAGACTGAGAATCAATTTTGAAGTGGTTAATGGTCTGAATTTGGTTGGCAGAGTGAGAAGCATCCTTGTGTTGAAGCAAAGCTAGGAGCTTTTGATATCTTCTCTTGGTCAAAGAGTCTTGTTCCTCACTATTTTCCTCCATTGTGTCTGCTTGGTTTGCACTATTTTCCTCCATTGTGGCTGCTTGGTTTGCAAAACTTCCTTATCCCTTTCCCGAATTTTACAATTTGTGGTTTGGGGATGACTGTAACTTATAGCACCTCTTTAGAGTGTCCAGTCATATTATAGGTGCATCGACATTGCCTGCTTTAGAGCAGTTTACGATGGTGCGTTCAGGATCTTGCAGTATGTGCAATAGGATCTTTCTTTTTTCATTCGAAAATGTCTTTCCATAACCAGACACTGCAGACACCTTATGACCCCCAATATTTTTCTTAACAGTCATTGCAACAGTTTCATTGTTTAGGACAAGTTGTTTTTGCCTTTCTTGTTGTCGAATATATGACAACACCTTGTTAACCAGTAGCATGGGTTCCATCATCATAATCTGGGCCCTTGTGTTATCCTAACTATCATTTAATCCCATCCCGTTGATATCTATCAACTAACACATTCAATTTTCTACTACATTTAGGAATAGGCTCATAATTTGATAATTCATCCGAGATAGTTTTGAGCTTACCATAATATATTCTCATTGAATCTTTTGTTTGTTCCATATTTCCTAAGGCTTTCTTTAGTCCATAGATTCGAGACGTATTCTGCTAATAGAATCGATCTCTAAGTTCTGACCAGATTTAATTGGCTTCATCCATGAAAGCAACAGTAGATCTGAGAGATGAAGACATGGCATTGTGAATCCATGACACCACTATGTTGTTGCATCGCTCCCAAGAGCCAAACATTTGGTTGAGACTGTCTGGTTTAGGTATTGCTCCGTTGATGAAACCGAGCTTGTGTCTCTGCTCAAAGTGCTCGTGACCAAGTTGAATAGTTATCTGTAGTCAATAGTTTTGTAACCAGCACAATCCTAAGATTATCAAAAGGAAAAAGCCTCTTACACAAGTCCTGTGTCCATGTGTGTGCACCTGCACAGGCCTTATGCAAAAGAGCCTGTGCAGGTAGCACAGCCGTTATCAGAATTCTCTAACTGTAAAGGATTAAAAATATCAGTGCAGGTGTCTCAACAAAATGGAGGTGGGGTAGGGTGGGGTGGGATAAGGTGGCCTGGGTAGAACATAAAATTTTAAAAGTTTTAGATCACGGATAACACATAAAGAAAATTGGGCATAACTTATATAAGATAAAAAATTTGAGTCCTATAACTACAATTATTTCGTTTCAATTTTAATTTTAATTTTAATTTTAATTTTAATTTTTAATGGTTAAACTAACGAGCCCTGATGGCATAGGTATTTCGAATAAAAAGTTTTAAATAGAATTTTTATTTATTTATTTATTTTTTTTTTTTTTACGATTTTCAAAAGGCCAAGGATACATGGCGTTGAACGATTTTCTCTTGTGAAGCCAAAAGAAAAATAATAGAACTTCGATAAATGAAATAGGGGCAGCCGCTGAAGTCCCATTCTCCTTCACCGCCTACTTTCTCTCCTTTCCTATCTTCACTCCCTTCTTATCTTCTCTCTGTCTCTGTCTCTCCAAATTCTCTTTTTTCAGTTTATTGATTTACAAATGGCCGAAAGTGGAGTCGTAACCGTCTACGGGAATGGCGCAATCACTGAAACCTCAAAGAAATCACCATTCTCAGTGAAAGTGGGCCTTGCCCAGATGCTCCGTGGCGGCGTTATTATGGACGTTGTCAATGCTGAGCAGGCCCGGATAGCGGAGGAGGCTGGTGCATGCGCCGTTATGGCACTTGAGCGTGTACCTGCGGATATTCGGGCACAAGGTGGCGTGGCCCGTATGTCAGATCCACAGCTGATTAAGGAAATTAAGCAGGCGGTAACTATTCCTGTTATGGCGAAGGCCCGGATTGGGCATTTCGTTGAGGCCCAGATTCTCGAGGCTATTGGGATTGATTATGTTGATGAGTCTGAGGTGCTTACCCCTGCTGATGATGAAAATCATATTAACAAGCATAACTTTAGAATCCCTTTTGTTTGTGGCTGCCGGAACCTCGGGGAGGCCCTCCGCCGTATCAGGGAGGGCGCTGCCATGATTCGTACCAAGGGGGAAGCGGGTACTGGGAATATTATTGAGGCGGTGCGTCATGTGAGATCGGTTATGGGAGATATTCGGCTCCTTCGTAATATGGATGATGATGAGGTGTTCACATTTGCGAAGAAGATCCAGGCGCCATATGATCTGGTGATGCAGACCAAGCAGCTTGGCAGGCTTCCAGTGGTGCATTTTGCAGCCGGCGGGGTGGCCACACCTGCAGATGCCGCCCTCATGATGCAACTGGGATGTGATGGCGTTTTTGTGGGTTCTGGAGTGTTCAAGAGTGGGGATCCTGCCCGCAGGGCTCGTGCCATTGTCCAGGCCGTCACTCACTACAGTGATCCGGAGGTTCTGGTTGACGTTAGTTGTGGGCTCGGGGAAGCAATGGTTGGAATTAATCTAAATGATGAGAAGGTCGAGAGGTACGCTAACAGGTCCGAGTGAGGAAACATAATGGCGCCGGAAGCATAGGCAGGCTTCAGCTTCAGATTTCGTGGTCAGTGGATGAGTATAAAGGAACCTCATGGATAACTAATCTATATTGGTCAATTTTACAGTTTCTGCTTAATGAGATGTTACTGTTTTAGGTTCAAAAACTTGTTATAATTTGATACCTATGAATTTGTGTGGCAAATTGAATTTAATGATGATTCTTGTTTGCTACCCTGTTTTTACACCCCCCCCCCCCCCCCCCCCTCTTTACCCCCCCCCCCCCCCTCCTCCTCCTCCTCCTCCCAATGTATTGTGTGTTATAGCATGTTTTATGGTAAAGCTTTTGAATGTTTTCTGTGTTGTTATGTTTCAAATATCTTAGATATGATTTTGGGATCAATATATTGTTCGTAGGTTGGATTATTGGAAAATACCTGTTTTTCTTAAGAGTTCATATCCATGGATCGGCCAGAAAGGCAATTAAGGGTGTTTAGTTAGAATTTATTGGATCTCACACTGGGTTGCTCTGAGTAACCTTCAAAATTGAAAATAGAACTCAAATCGTTTTCACTTCTTACTCTGGACTTCAAATTGGTATCTTTAGGTTTCTTGAATTTGAGTATAATTTTTCAAATACTGGTTATAAAAGTTGATTAAAACAACTAATTATTCTTGAAATGTGCGAGCAGTAAAATCAACTCTTGTCTTACGTGTTTGAAAGTTAATGAATTCATAAGGCCTTCAAACTTGTCTTTATGAGTTTTAACTCTTTCTGAAAGTCCAAAAGTTTATTTTAGAGAAGTCTAAATGGGTTAAGATTCTGAAACTTAGTTCATGACTTACCCTTCTTATGTCAGAAGTCTGCAGCATTAGAGCCATAAGCCTAAGCGGGTTAAGATTCCAAAACTTAGTTTATGACTTACCCTTCTTATTTCAGAAGTCCGCAGTATTAGAGCCATAAGCCTATATAACGCTTCCTAAACTAATTTTACATGTCTTCGTAAAATCGATAGCTCCGTTTGACTTGTGATAGGTGCTTTCGTTGCTTTTTACTCATGCCTTTTAAAATTAAGCTCTTATTTTTGAAATGGGTTGAGATGCTAGTTTCGAAGTTTTAAAACTATTTTCTTCTAATTTTTTAAATTTAGCTAACTCTTTTTACAATCCTTGGAAAACTTCCCAACTGAATTACGTGGAAATATACAGTGTAAAACAGGAGCAATCTTAATGGCTAGATCTGGGTTATTTGTCTATATTAAGAGTTTTGTATTACTGTGGTGAAATTCTTGGTGTTTTAAAGTGTGAGAACAATAGTTAAAAACAATGTTTCATCTCAATTATTTTTTGGAAAAGGCTATGTTTCATCTCAATTATTTTTTGGAAAAGGCCTTGTAGTGTACATCATTGACATAGATTTCTTATATATATGCTGTATGAGATCTTCATTTTTATTAGTCTTCTCAAATACATTTACAAAGCTATCTTAACAATGTTAAGCCACTCATATTTCTTGAGGTGACATCCTTCCAAACACTAGAGGGAGATTCCCCTCTATTCTTTGATCTGTCTTAGGCTCTGTGGCAGTCTCGACCCAAATGGAAATGCGATGTGTCCTGAAGCCTGGGTCCCCTTACTGACTGGGCTTTGCATGGGGTTTTTGTTGAATGCTACTATTCAAAAGCTAAAGGAAAAACCTTTATTAACGTATGTAGATCTTAAAGGATTGAACAACTGTAATTTCAGTGTGAATTACTTACTTTTCTCCCTACTCAATTTGTGCTTTACTTGAACCTTTAGAATTGCATCTGTACCGCATCCACTCGAATAACTCTCTCTCTCTTATTTCTGTACGCATTTTGATTTGGTTTTGAAAAAGCTATAATCTCTTAATTTGCAGAACAAATTAAGGTTTCTACTCAACTTTCCTCGGTAGACATGAATTAAATGACTTACTTATGGATATATGGAGTGTTCTAGTTATAGATCCTCCGCAAAATCTGCCTATATTGGGAAACATTTTGCCAGAGTGATTTTGCAAAA
This sequence comes from Olea europaea var. sylvestris, assembly GCF_002742605.1. Classification (NCBI taxonomy): domain Eukaryota; kingdom Viridiplantae; phylum Streptophyta; class Magnoliopsida; order Lamiales; family Oleaceae; genus Olea; species Olea europaea. The sequence goes on along the minus strand of NC_036249.1, from coordinate 17,591,262 downwards.
GTGTCTCTTTCGTCTTTTATAATTGTCATTTGAAGCCTACTATTGCTACTGTCATAAATTGTATTTCTTCCACATGATGTACGTTAATGGGTGATGTTTGGATGGCTTTTTTGTTGTTGCTACTGAAATTTAGTGAACGGTTCGAGGATGCAGGTTGTTCAAGGGTGAACCACTGTAAATTTGAGTGTATCTCATTTGTCATTTTTCCTCTTTCGGGATATATATGTGCTATAACAATTTACAGCATGTTTGACTAAGCTCAAACTAGCTTCTTTCACGAGTATTAGTACGAAAGTAATGCCTCAAGAAAATCCAGTGATGGATGAACTTGAACATATACAAAGTATGGTCGATTAATGTATTCTTTTTACTAATGCAATAATGTAGTTTTAGCTGACGAGTCTGAAATAGGGATATGAGCACATAGAAATGGCGTCCGAGAGTTGTCGGAAGCTGTCTAGGTTCTGTATGGAATGGCATCCGAGAGGAGTTGTCTTCTATATGCACATTTTTTACACTTACGCGAGTTTTAATGTACTGATATGTCAAACATGTATTCCTAACTTGTTTGATGTCCATTATTTGTCAAAACAAAGCTTCGAATCATGAATTTTTAGAGAATCTATGGCTAAAAATTATGGAAAAATTTTGGGTTTATGTGTAGAATATTTTATTATACGAATGTGTGGTTGAAAATGAGTATGTATAAAAAGGAGTTTTGAAATAAAGTATATCGAACAGGGTAAATAATCCTGAACATGATTGAGGAACAAAAAAAAGTCAATTCTTTGTGGAGTGTAGACCAATACAGCTTGCCAACATCCACAAAATTCAAATCTTCTAAACTATTTCGGCTCATCTATTTTAACTAATCTCAGTGATGTATCTACTAAAATAGTAATATTTTTCCCTCCCTCCCTCGACTGAGGCGGCGGAAGTGAGCACGACGGAGCTGACGAGAGAAAGGTAAACGACCTTTCAAGAAATCGCCTCTGGTTTCATTGGAGAAGCAGAAGATAGAATTGACACATACTGCTAAAGCATTGGATTTTCAAATGAGCTTGAAATCTTGCTGCTTTGAGTACTCGGTAATGAGATGATACATGGAGTCATAGACCCAATCGATACTCACACTTCCCACAAACTCTTGGGCTGCGCTCCCAATTAATTTTTGCCTGCTTTGGCTATAGACAGTGTGAAGGACGAAAAGTAAAGAATTATACATTATAACGTCTTGTATCTAATATTGCATATCGAACACGTTATATTAGAGTTTTGGGTTCATTAAACAGGATTTTATGGACGGTCGGTTGATCGACCCCTGTTATACCCCTATAAAGAAGTATCTAATCCAAGATATGAATCACTCCCCACTTGTGAAATCAGTTTAGCATGAGTTTTTGGTCGGAACTTGGCATGGCAAGAATGTATTTAATGCTTACAGACCAACCATATCCTTCATGAGGAGGACATCACTTGTTTGGACTAGCTTATTTTCTTGTGGATCATTTATTATTGTTTTATTTCATAGGGCTTTTATTATTGAGTTTGGCCCAAGCCCACTTACTTTTTAGATTTATTGATTTCTCTATTTGTAAGACTTGGTAATGTAATTTTAAGGAGATGATGAACATGATGAATTGAATGAGAATTAGCTTTGCTTTCTCCTGCCTTCCCCTCTTGTTCTCTTTTCCTCCGGTCTTCTCCCCCCATTCTCTCCAGTTCTCCCCCTTCTTGTTGCCTATTTCTTCTTAATCCTTTGCCTATTTTCTGCTGGTTATTGTTTAATTGCTGAAATCCCTTTGATTCTACATCAACTTGACATCAAAGCTAAACCTTGGTCATATTTCTTCATCCATTCCACACACACAACCAGGTAAATCCATCAAACGTTGCTGCAACTCCTTTCTCGCCACTAGTGCTGCAACCGTAATTAGAGAACCAACCAATTCCACCACATGCGAAACCAATACTTCTGCTACCCATCATTAACCGTCACAGTATCAAACCTGACTCGGCTGCACCCCCATGTCTTCATCCAAGCAATCCATTACCTAAAACCACCACAACATCCACTCACAAAATAACCACCCACAATCATTAAATCCCCCAACCCTTTACAAACTATAGAGTAATCTCCTGCAAAAAGTAATTAGCCAATACCTTTCAATAAGCCACACAAATAAATAAGCCACCAAATCCATTATCTAGTAACCAACACCATTGCCCGCTCTAATAATACAATAGGCTTGACCCAACATTCGTCTGATTATTTCTTGCACAACCCATCAGTTCAACCACCATCTCGCGCCAACAAAATCGACCACACCGCGACTCAAGTTTCATTGCCTGCACATATACACTACCACTGTCAAAACGCCACCTCCTCACTGCGACCTATACGCAGTTGCTCAAACGATCTTTCTCTTCCACAAATAGCTGCAAATTGCTACTTTAAACTCGCGAACTCCAACAATAATATGAACCATTACTTAAAGTCCACTGTAGGAGTCGCCAATCGAGTATTCCACCTCCGATTGACGCTAATTGTCATAGAAAATCGGCAGCCCAATCGCTACAGACTTGATTTGCTTCACGGTGTTGGACCTCCATTATGTTATATAGCCTAGTTTGTGATTTGGGCTAGGGTTGTGCCCTGTTCATTTATATTGTGGTTAATTTAATTTTGTTAGACAAAATAAAAAAGAAAAAAAAAGAAAGAAAGAAAGAGAAAAGAAAAGAAACCAAAAAAAAAAATTAAAAATAATAATAATAAAATTAAAAATCGAGAATTTCCTAGCATTGTTTTGCAGGTATATTTTAGTTTGACTTATCAGTACCGAGTCTCAACGAATACGGGAATTTTCTATCTTGGCATCTCAATAAATCAACACAGCATCTCCATGAACGAGAAAAGTTACTATTTTTTCTATTTTGGTTTATATTACTGTTCATTTTAAAATGGCATTGATTAATTTTTTTTTTGCTGCGGTATTCCTCATTTTTACCTAAAATTCACATAACCAACACCCTAGACCTATTCAAACTCTTGTCTTGTTCACTTTTCACTTTTCACTTTTTACCTTTTTACGCCATTATATTGTTAACTAGTATTTGACCCGTGCTTTGTTATTTTACATAGATAAGCAATATTAGCTTACATAATCCCACACAAATAATAATAATAATAATAAAATTTCATAACTGCTCAAGTCTATATTGTCTTTATGTGCAATTGTTGTTCATTGATGTCCTCATGCATTGCATTTAGTTGTTACTACATTGCATGCAATTACGGGTGGTCGTCTTGTCATCCCTAGTGCTAATATTTTGATCATGGATCCTTCCCAATTTGATGCATTATCACGACAATTAGCCCAACTTGTCACTAATCAACAACAGTTTCAGACTCAATTTACGACTGTCCAATTCGATATAGCTGCTACTCGTGAGGAGAGAAAGAACCTAGCTGCTAAGATGAGCCATTTTAAACAAATCCCTTATTCGACTGACGTTCATAAATCTAAAGTGATCCATAATAGACAATATCATCATCGACAGAGTAATAAAAAATGCTTCTGACACGATCGTAGGGATAGAGATCAGGTTCGTGAGCGAGAACGAGGTTGTAATCGTCACAGTACTCATTCAATGTCTCGTCATAAGGAGAGTTTTTTTTAAAGACATTAAATTAGATACTCCTACTTTTGATGGTTGCTTAGATTTTGAAGTTTCTACTCAATAGATTGCTCTTAAACAAGGGATCGGTTAGTGACTGAGTATATTGCACAATTTGAGGAATTTTGAACCAAATCTCATTTCATTGAGGATGAGACCATGACTTTGAGTAGGTTTAGCCAAGGTCTAAGAGATGATCTTAGGCGTGAGCTTTTCCTTCGAAGTGTCACTATTCTTGATCACGCTTATTCTTTAGTTAGAGATTTTGAGTTGTCTATTAGTGCTTCATATGAAAAGCGCGATCACTATCGTTCACCCATGTCATTATCACCACCTCAACATGAGTCTGTCATAGAGCCTTCCCCGTCTAGTGTTCTTCCCACTTGGAAAAATAAGTGTAAAGGTCGTGGTAGTCCAAGGCCCCCTTCTTCATATAGAAGGCGTATTGACAACCATTCTTCTGTTTCATTAGCTCAACTTCCTCCCGTTAAGTCCCTTCTAGGACTTCTCCCGTCTAATGTTCCTCCAATCTTGGAAAATAAGGGTAAAAATTTTGGAACTCCAAGGACTTTTTCTCACTAGCTATGCATCAGCTGAAAAGACTTTGGCCACATCTATTCCAAATGTCCTAACCAAGCCTTAGTCATAGAAAAACGAAATGATGTAATAGAAGAGTCGTTAGAAGATCTAGTATATGAACCTAAACTTGAAGATTTTGATGATGATAGTGAGGACAATTCCTTAGGTGGTATTCAGACTCTTCTTGAGACTCTAGATACTATATCCCATGATTTTACTAGTCACTTTTGGAGAACCTAGTCGCCTATGGTTGGCACTAAATTGAATCTCCAATGCAGATCAACCTCACACTGATGGTCAAAATAAAGTCGTTAGCCAAAGTCCTAGTAATTTGTTCAAGTCTCTAGTCTAGAAAAATCTTGAGAATTGGGACTTGATCACCCTAAATATTCAAACTTCATATAACAATTTTGTGAATCAATCTCTAGGTCTAAATCTAGTTGTAGTTGTTCATAGTTATAAGTCTGGGTGGCCATTAGATCTTATTCCCATGTCCCCTCATGCTAGTATGTTGTTGTCAGCTGGAGCATTTGTATATCATCTTCATGACTTGCATACTGAGACCAATAAACAACTTGACGCAAGTAATGCATTATATAAACCTTGAGCTGATTGGCATAAACAATATTTTGAATTTAACATTGAGGATTATGTAATACTGCAAGCCCGCAGTACTGGTCCTTATGAAATTTTAAAGCATGATGGTTTAAATGCATGTGTCATTGATCTTTTATCACATTTTGGCCATCATTCTATTTTAACTATTAAGGATTTCGTCACTTATAAATGCTATTTTAACCCATCTGCTGATCCGTTTCTACCTCCACATGGGAACTCATACACTAAATCTTTTACCATGTCTACTTCAATCCCTCCTATCACAGCACACAAAGATAAAATTGATATTATTTTAGATGAAGAGATTGTGTTGACCAATGATAAAAAAAATCGGAGCTTCCTTGCTTGTTAGGTAAATCGGCCTGATTTTGACTATACATGGATTGTCAAAGAAAAGCTACAACAACTCTGGATCAAGCTTGAGTTTCGATTTATGGTTCTTACAAAAGATTGTCCCCCTTGAAGTTCAACCACTCGATAGAGTCGAGTTTTTATCTTACTCCGAGAGAGTTGATGAAGACATCACTTGTTTGGGCTAGCTTATTTTCTTATGGATCATTACTATTGTTTTATTTCATTGGGCTTGTATTATTGAGTTTGACCCAAGCCCACTTACTTTTTATGTTTATTAGTTTCTCTGTTTATAGGACTTAGTAATGTAATTTCAAGGAGATGATGAATTGAATGAGAATTAGCATTACTTTCTCCTGCCTTCCCTTCTCGTTCTCTTCTCCTCCGGTCTTTTCCCTCCATTCTCTCTGGTTCTCTCCCTTTCTTGTTGCATATTTCTTCTTAATCCTCTGTCTATTTTCTGCTGGTTATTGTTCAACTGCTGAAATCCCTTTGATTCTACATCACTTTACCATAGATCTTGTACCGACATAATTGCATAAGAAAGAATAGGGAAAACTGAATCACATTTAGCCCAGTGTGAGTTCATTATGATGATCCCGATGAGGCGTTTCAAAAATGGTCTAACGGCATGTTTAGTACGATAAACTGGTTATAGAACTGAATACGCTTAAAAAAGTGAGACGAATGGGAAAATATGTTGTGTTTTTTTTTAATCCAACGGATCAAATATACATAAATGGTCAAATCTTGCTACTACCTCAATTCAAGTCAAGCAATGACTCATTTCCCTTTTCAACTTTTAAAATGGTAATGCTATTTGATTATCAAAGTATCCAATGAACATTTATCAACTCTTATTTTTATTAAACTCGAATTTATTTTTCAGGTCATATTAATTATGCAAGATACTTCAAAACCGTTTATGCGAGCATTCACTCTATTTTGTCTTCAATTACACTTACATCCACATGTTGAAGTATATCTTTATTTTTATTTTTTTTTTATTACTAATATCTTAATATTGCAATTAATCATTTTAGCATCCTTATTTATACTATGTAACATAAAACATAGCTAGTATAAACTTCATCATGGAATTTACGTGCGAACACAGTGGTCTATGACCAGGACCAAGAACCAACACGAGGTAGGAGCTAATCTTTTACTAGAGGGAAAGCTGGGGACTCCATTACGCTGCTCGCCCTATTAGTTGGCGGCAACCATGGTAATTCATTAATCTCAGCCAGTCATAGTTCGAAAGGCATGGTTTTCAATGTCTCTAGATCGGGCCTCCACTAGTCCCGCTAGCTAGTGAGCGGTTCTTTGGGGCGAGAAGGGGCAAGTTCGACTCGTGAACGATCAGCAAGTGAAGGACTGATCCTTCTTTTGCACCAATACTATTGCGAGATTGGTATTTCAGCTTGCTGCTTGCTTTCTCACATTCGAGAGGCGAAGGGAGCCTGACCTTTTTAATAGGTTATAACTATCAATAAAGTAGGGATGGTAAAGAAAGAGGTGCACTTATTTGGACACATGATCTAGAGTTTTTTCATCTAACTTTCATTTTTGAGTGGTTTCTTTGTCCTCTTATTTATTTGGATTGAATGGTATCATAGACCGGCATGGATATTTTAATTTCTTGTCCACTCTTTCCAATATGAATGTTCGATGGTACCTTGCTCTGACCTGAGCTATGTTGCAACGAGATCCCCCTTGATCCTTGCCGAATATTTTATTTACCATAAACAACGCACTTTAATCATTTATGATGATCTCTCCAAACAAGTCCAAGCTTATTGCTAAATGTCTTTTCTATCATCAAGATTGGAATGCAGATTTTTTCATCGCCATATAATGATTAGCTCATTTCCCTACTTCCATTCCGTTTATCAGCCAGATTCGAGCCTCCTGTTATTGTTTGGCCTGGTTAAGTTATAGCAGCGCTGACCACCATCCAAAAGCTCCAGTCCTTCTAGTTTGCACTAGAGTGGCTGTTGTTGAATCTCGTGCAAGTTAGGTTGTGGTTGTATTGGTTGTAAGCCAAACCGAATGTGTAGGGAAAGCAATTGGTAGGATATTTGAGGCAGCTTCTAGGTAAGCCCCTACAATGAAATATATGTAACAAAAAAAAAAACATTAACATACTATGGCAGATTTTTTTCTTAATAAATTTAATTATCAATTTTATTGTAAACTCCAATTAGAACTAAATCAGTTTGATTCTAGATCTAAAATAACCAATGGAGTGCCCCTCGAGGCATAATCCAGTGGTGCAAAGGATATGAATGAGGTAGTCTCAGCTTTGCTGACAGTCGCAGTGTGAGGGTTCGATTCTTAAGATATGAAATTGAACTCTTTGTGGGCAACAGTGTACGGGTAAACTCTTGTTCCCTAACCTACTGGGATATATCCCGCAATTTACCTCTCTCACGATGCACCAGGGAATGGACGGTGGGGGCCCTCGAGGTTGGAGTCCAATCTTAAAATAACCAGTGGAGCTGGACGAGGCCCGTAGGAAATGGTGGCAGATAGGCAAAAAAAACATACAATTTTCCAAAATGACCATTGACCACTGCTGAAAAAAAATTTGTAAAAACTTTAAAAACAATGAAAACTCAAAACTGCCCCTGATAAGAAAATTTGAAACCGACGGCAGGAGAGAAAGAAGGGAAGGAAAAGAAGGAAATCGACGAGTTTTTCTTGGAAGGAGACGACCGGCCACCATTTGAAGCGAAGAAAGTAAGTTTTGCATAATTTTTCCCCCATTAATCTTTGTTAAAGGTTTATTTTGTTGAAAATAGTGGTAGAAATTATTGTAGAATATGTAAAAATAGTAAAAACGTTAATTTTTTAAGGTTTAAGTGCCGGAGACCGCCGAAAATGGCGATCTCCGGCAAGGGGCCATCAAATGGGGAAGAAGGCGTGTCTGTTTTAACTTTTTTTTTAATATCTTTAAATTATTATTTAAATGATAAATAATTATTTAATTATTATTTAAATGGTAAAAGAAAAATATAAATAATGAATAAATGTTAATAATCAAAATATGTAAGTAAAATTTAATTACAGATTAATTGAAAGAAATTTATCATTTTAAATAAATAATTAACTATTTACGTTTACTTGTTCAATAAATAATTTAAATAATTAAATTAAATAAACAATTGAAATGAAAAATCATTGGAATAAATAATTAATTTCTCACAAAAATAAATAATGGACATGTAAATAATAATTAAATGATTATTTAAATGATAAATAAATAAATGTTATTAACCAAAATACCAATTAAAATTTAATTGATACAAATTTCTAACATTTGAATTAAATAATTACATTTGCTTGTTCAATAAATAATTTAAATAATCTTTCCATATAAGTAATTAAATCAAATAATTTAAATCAACAGTTGAAACAAATAATGAAAAACAATTGGAATAAATAATTAATTGAAATGCACAAAAATAAATAATGAACATTTAAATAATAATTATGTGAATATATAAATGATAAATGAATAAATGTTAATATTGAAAATATTAATTAAAGTTTAATTTAAATAAATTTTTAACATTTGAAATGATATTATTAAATATTTACCTTTGCTTCTTCAATAAATAATTTAAATAATCGATTCATATAAGTAATTAAATCAAATAATTTAAATGAACAATTGAAACAAATAAATGAAAAACAATTGGATAAATAATTAATTGAAACACACAAAATAAATAATGAACATTTAAATAATAATTAAATAATTATTTAAATGATAAATGAATAAATGTTAATAATCAAAATATTAATTAATGTTTAATTGAAATAAATTTCTAACATTTGAAATAAATAATAAAATATTTGTGTTTGCTCTTGTTTAATAAATAATGTAAATAATCGATCAGTATAAGTAATTAAATCAAATAATTTAAATGATCAATTGAAACAATTAAATGAAAAATAATTGGAAAAAAAATCAAAGTAAGTAATTAAAATGTAGATAAACAATTGATATAAATATCTAACATTTAAAATAAATAATTAAATATTCGCTTAATAATTAAAATAAATATTGAATAAACAACTAAAGAAAAATATAACAAATAATTACATATTTACACTTCAATGTTCAATAAATAATTTAAAGAAAACAATTAAGTATACAATTACAATAAATAATTAAAATTAAGCATTCAATAAACAATTAAAATAAATGTGAAATAAACAAATAAACAATCGAAATAAATAATTTTGATAAACAATTGAAATAAATAATGAACATTTAAATAAAAATAAACAAATTAAATAAGTAAGAAATATAAATTTTCAAAATAATTTATTTAAATATGTAATTAAATATAAATAATCAAATTTAATTAAATAAAGAATTGAAATAAATTTCTAACATGGGTTAAAATAAACTATAAAATAAATAATTTTATAAAAATTACTTTTTCCCTTTTTTATAAGTTGTTGTGTAATTTTTAATTCATTTTCTTTATTATCTGTTATTTCGTGCGCATATTACTTACAGTTCGATTAGTTGAATTTTGTGACATTATGTTTTAAATATTCTAACATTTGAAATTTTGTAGGATGGATTACCATTTGGATGCAGTCTTGAGATAGGTTCCTGGCAAAGTTACATCGAACTGTAACTTTGCCAGTTTCACAGCAATGTTGGATTCACTGGACGAGGAGCACGCAGAGATATTACGTCGATCCTGTCTATGGCTCCTATATTCACTGCGATCTGTACAGTTCTCTGGACAGTTGATCGATTCATTACTGTGTCGGCTGCTTAAGCCAGTTGACGGAGATGCCCTCCACTTTGATCTTGGGGGCAAGGTTACTACATTTTCTATATTCGAGTTTGTCCTCATCACTGGATTGAGATGTACGGGCGAAAAGGCAGCGAGGGCCAGTATTTCGACAGACAATAGGCTGCTGAATGATTACTTTGATGGGCACACGACAGTGACACTTGCGCAGTTAGGAGATGCATTCAGGGGATGCGACCAGATGTCCAAAAAGTTGAAGTTGGGGATGATATTTATACTAGAGAGCGTACTGAGGTGTCATCACAGGAAGACGTCGATTGACGTTTTTCATTTGCAAGTTGTTGATGACATCGATACGTTCAACAACTATTTGTGGGGGGAGAGATGCTTTTCAGATACATTACACGTTTTCAGGAGGGGGCATTCGATGCCTAGGGGAGATAGGTCGAAGCGTAAGTACGATATATTTGGCCTGCCGTTAGCTTTGCAGGTAAATGTTTAACATAATGCGTTATCCATATTTTTATTAAATTGTATATATAATAATCGTAATTGTTGCAGATATGGGTTTACGAGACTGTTCCCCTCCTAGCTGGTTGGTATGCGAGGAGAGGGGATACATGCATCCCTCGGATGCACCATTGGCGAGCACAAGACAAGCCCCTTGCAAAACAGCTATCAGTTATCCTAGACGATCTTGAGGTACGTATTATATATTTGCGCTTTCTGTTGTATGTCACTTTCGAAGTTGGATACGTGGTCAGTAATTCGATGAAAATGTCAATATGTCATGTTGAAGTCCTCACTGAGCTGACACCATCGATCGAGGAGAAAGATCAGACTTATATCCGTGAGTTGTTGACAGATCGTGCTACTCGAGAGAGGCCTGAGTCCATCGTCGATCGGGACATGGTATGTTAATTGAATATAATATGTTGATTATCATTTTAATTTTTTAATGAAATTATTGATTTGTAATGTTTCTTTTTTCAGGAGCGTCGTCGACTATCACCTTCACCGAGGGTGTCACATTCCCCGAGGATGTTGCCTCCGTCGAGGGTGTCCCCTCCCTACATGAGTTCACCTCCGTCGAGAGTGTCACCTCCCTGCATGAGATCACCGTCTCCTGCGTCTGGACACCTCCCACATGGATCAGCTGCACGTAGTCAGGGTGTTTCTATCTATGATATTTTCCGACTTATGATGGAGATCAGAGGCGACGTAGCTGGCTTAGGAGACGAAGTAGCTGACTTATGACGTGATATCGGGATGGTACAGGTCGGTTTAGCAGACCTTTATGCTGAGGTCGTAGCGATACGGGGCGACATAGTAGGCCTGCGTAGGACTGGCGAGTATCGGGATGGAGGGGGTGGCGGAGGAACAGGCGGCTATCAGGACGGAGGGACAGGTGAAAGGGGATGATGGAGGGACATGCGGCTATCGGGACGGAGGGGCTGGTGGTTATCAGAGTCGAGGAGGTTAGATGGGGTATGTTGACTCGTTGTGGGCATCGAATGATGCATTAGCTTCATATCTCGATGGCCCGATAGATATGGAGATGGAGGATCAGGCCCCGATGGAGAGGGAGAAGGGGGTACCCGAGGTGACGGTCGGGAGGGTGTAGGAGGTGGAGGTTGGGAGGGTGCCGGAGGTGGGGGTCGTCAGGGTGTCGGAGGAGGAGGAGGTTGGGAGGGTGCCAGAGGAGGGGGTCATCAGGGTGTCGAAGGAGGAGAGGGTACCCAAGGAGGATGTCGTGAGGGTATCGGAGGAGGAGAGGATGCTGAAGGAGGATGTCGAGAGGGTGTCGGAGGAGGAGGGGGTACTAGAGGCAGCGGTCGGGAGGGTGATGGAGGTAGAGGTTGTCACGGTGTCGGAGGAGGAGGTCATGAGGGTATCGGATGAGGGGAGGGTGCCGGAGAAGGAAGGGTTACCCGAGGCGAAGGTCGTGAGGGTGTCGGAGGAGGAGAAGGGAGTATCCGAGGCAGAGAGGGTACCATATCAGATGTCAGACTCGTCGGATGTAGTTTTTGTGTCAGAAGGGACGAAAGAGGTGGTCCCGATGGTAGGTGAGGGAGTGTCGGATATTGGGAGGGTTTCGCGTACTGTTGATGCGCCGGAGCTGGTGGTCGGCAAGAGGCCGAGGGCACCATCACAGTACGTCGTGTCTCCGTTTACTGCGAAGGCGAAAAGGAGGAGGTTCGTCTACGGCACGCACCATAATTTATTCAGGGAGGTGGACCACGCCAAGTGGAAAGCACTTATGCCCGGGTAAGTATTGTATTATTCGTTAAGGATTTGTACATTATGCAGATGCTGACACATCTATATTTTTACTTAACAATTTCTTTTCTTATTTTTCAGAGTCAGTCGCACGATTGCCCATAAGACGATCTCAAACGCCTACAAGTGGTTTCACAACATCACAACGGGGGCTTGGCTCGCCGATGATGTAAGCGAAGTAGTAATAGTTTTATTTATTACGTATACATATTTTTGCGTTTTGCATTTATGAAATTAAATAACTCATTTTTTAATTTGTGCAGCACATTCACTTCGCGATGGATTTGCTACGAGATCGAGCTAAACGACATCCAAGATCGTTCAACATTCCTGGCCGACTCATATTGAATACTGAGTTCATACGTGCCGTTGATATTGAGTACTAGACGTTGCAAGCTATGGGTAGCGAGTACACGGTGCCTACATACATGATGGAGTGGGTCGTAGGGATGTGGCCGAGTGTCGGGGAAAAGTCATGAGAGGGTTGTACGCATCTGTACATTCCCGTGTGTGTCAATCATCACTACATTGCAGTGGAGATTGTATTTGCCAGCTCGACTATATATGTGTATGACCCCGATCATTCATACCTAGCACAAGGTTAGCTTGAGAAAAATTTGGAGTCGGTGTCTATGATCGTCCCCATGCTGGCTAGACGAGCGAACATTACTGTGCAGGACAGACTAGCCATCGTGCAGGACACGACAACGGCGAGACAGCAAATATCGTAAGTGTTTATTATTTTATTTTTGTAATTTACAACTTACGTTCTAGTTAGAATATTTTGTAAGTACTAATACGATATTTTGTAATTGTAGAGGTGATTGCGGCATATTCGCTATCAAGTACATAGAATTTTTGAGTGTAGCACAGAAGGTTGACGCAATCAACCAGGCGTGGATACAAAATTGGAGAAATAAACTAGCTTGTGATTTATTTGAATTTAATGGTGATCCGTATATATTGAGTCGTGTTTCTTTAAAATAATTGTAAATATTATAACGTTTAAACAGTATATATTTCATTCATTCATTCTTTTGTAATTATGAAATAATTGTAAAACATATATTATTTTTTTAATATTTAAATTTTTTTTCTAGTTTATGTATTTATTTAAATGTTTCATGATGTATTTATAATGTTTGGGTATATTGTGGAGAAAGCACTGAGTTTTAAAAAAGGATTAACTTCAAAAATTACGCAACTAATTAATGAGATATTAAAATAAAAAACTAAATCTAATAATTAACATAAATAATGAACATTAAAAATATGTGTGGATAATTAATATCAATGTTATAAATAATGTTACATAAATTTCAATTATACATCTGTTACGTTGTTATGCAGAGGGATTTGACTTGTGCAAAATCTTCTAGTATGTCCTGTTGCACCACACCTGCCGCACTTACGAGGTCGGGGAAATTCTCCGATCGATGGTATTCTAGACGTACGTGTACATCCAGGAGTATGTGGGCCGACTGCTGGTGGCAACAAGTTATTCAATGAGAGAATATGATCAGGAACTTCCCACTCGACTTCATTCGGTACAGGAAATATGGTTTCGGCATATGCTGTTCTCCAAGAACCAACCATGTAATAAGCATTACATAAGGTGTGTGGTGGAATTCCTTTATACATAGCCACCGCCATTGCATGTGTACAAGGAAAACTCTCCAACTGAAACTGTCGACACGTGCACGTGTTATCATTTAAGTCGACGATGTATCCGAAATTACGTGCACATCTCGCGGAGAAGCGAAACTGATCTAGTGGTTCTACATATACCTTCCTTCCCACCTCTAGAGTCTTGAAGAGTTTATCTTCCTGAGCTGGGGTTAGCACACTTGTGCAACTCTGTGATTCCTTACGACGAATGTTCTCAAGCATTGCGAGAATTGGTAACTCTCGATCCTTCTTAAATAAGGCATTGAGCGACTCCGCATTGTTCGACATCATCATGTTGTATCGACGTCCTGGAAAATGTGATCGTGCCCAATGTTTGATCCCCATCTCCGTCAGATACTCCCATGCATCATAGGATTTACTTTCGATTTCAACCATAAACTTTTCAAACTCTTGAAAACTGTAAGCCTCTGCAGCTCTCCTAAACAATGTAACGATGCTCTTGCCTCGATACTTGGTCTTCAGATTTTCTTGTATATGGTACATATAATAACCATGATGTGCCTCGGGGAAGATTTCGACGATACCGTTAATTATTGACTGTCCTCGGTAAGATACGAATGCAAGGTTCTCAACATCCCCAATTACTTCCCTCAACTTCGTGAAAAACCAATGCATTGCCAAATCATTTTCTCCGTCAACTATGCCGAATGCAAGAGGGTAAATTTGGATGTTAGCATCTTGACACGTTGCAATAATCAACTTGCCCCCGTATCTCGCCTTGAGGGTTGTACCGTTCACTAGAATTAAGGATCGCATTGCGTTTCGAAATCCTCAAACGCATTGTCCAAGGACCATAAAAAAATACTTGAAGCGATTCTCGTCATCATTCTCAATAAAAAATGCTGATTCAGTATTAATTCTTCCCATGTTATAGCAAACCTAACCAATTAAATAAACAATAATCATAATTTAAATAATTAAATAAACAATATTAAAAAATGAAAAATTAACAATTGAATTAAATAATTAATTACACATTAGATAAAGATTCGATAAATAATTAAATAAACAATTGAAATTAATATTTGGCTAATTTAGCATAACTCTCTTCGGTCGAACCCATCAAGTCCTCCAACGCGCATTCTTTGGCCTTCCAAACCTTCTGATAGTTCATGATCACCCCGTACTCTCGACGAACGTCATCAATAATGTGCGAAGGTCTTTAAATTGTTCGTGGGTCCTGAAATTTGTGCATTATTTTTCGACCAATGAACCATGATCGGGCGTGCCTGTGATCATTTCAACGAATACTCACTTCACAAGTATGTTCCTATGCATACTTACGAACCACAAAGAACTCATTCGTGTCCATTTTCGTTACTCGTAAATGTCAAAGGCAACTGTCGTCAACGCAGACAATTGTGTAAGTCGACTTATTTGATTTCTTCACTTTAAACTCAAAATTGTGTTTCAAAGCAATCCGGTGAACAGCTTCTTGCAAATCTTTCTTCGTGTCAAACAGTTGCTCGATATACAAATTTTCATCCTCGGGGACTATACGCGAACAATTAGATGACCGTGCACTCGGTCCAGCCTGTGAGCTCCCGCTCGACGCATGTCTCAAATGGGATAAAGCAATCAAATTTTCATTTATAAAGTCATTATCTCTTTCATTGTCTTGAACTATCGAGCAAATTCTGTGTGTAACAGTGATATCATGGTGAGGAGCAACTGTCTCTGGAACAGCTACAACATCATCATGCATATTTCCACTGTGTCCCAAAATTCATTCACATTACGATCCCCTCGGTCGAAATCTACCTGTTCACTTTCGGGGACATTCTTCTTCATCAAAATTATGCAAAAAGGAATCGCACGTTTCTGATTCATTTCAATTAAAACCTTCATTTTAGTTTCAGGAGTAATCGTTATAGGTGGAATTGAAATGTATGTATTCTCACTCATTAGAAATTCCAATTCCATGGCGTACTCAGATGAATCAACTTTCAACAAGTTCTATATCTCATTGTACATTTCTGGATATGATGTACTGGATGTTATTACAATTGCAGTACAACCATGTCTTTCACTCGTCCATTTCCACACCCATTGATCATTGTCATTATTTTCAAAATCACCAAAGTAACAAATCGGGACAGCAGCTGATCCCATATCTGCATTATGAAACATTATTTAATAAAAAAATTATAATTACGAGAAAAAAATTTACGTTTAACAGCCGGCCCGGACAGTTTGGGCAGGCTGTTAGTAGCCGGACTAGATTGGGGCCGGTGGGCTGGCTGTTAAACATCCGGCCTGGACACAAAAATTCGGCTGTTTACATCTGCACAGATGAATTTTTTCTTCGTTTTGGCTAAAAATTTTTTTTTTTACATCCATTCAAGACTGTAATCTTTCATTTTTCTAAAATTATATGTTGAAATAAAATTTAAATATTCAAACAATGTACTAATTTAACTAAAATGAAATTAAACATACGTATTTATACTTACCAAATTCAAGTGTCGATTGTGAGTAATACTTTTTTGTTGAGCCTTTGATTATTTTTTGAGATTTCAATGTTCAAGCAGATGGAAGAGGAAATTTCTTTTTAATTGTGTTGAAAAATCTGATAGAAAAAGTGATTTCGTTTTGAGATTTAAGTGGGATCGTTTGGATTTATTATTTTTTTTAAAGAGGGTATTATTGTCTTTTGGACAGATGGTATGTTTTTGTAATTACAACACATAACAAGGATAAAATTGATATTTACCTTTCAAAAGACCATTTTGGTGAATGACAAAATAAGGTTGATCAATGTGAAAAATTGGTGTTTTGACTTGATTATTTTAAAAAGTACCCTGCGAGGCCGCCTAGTCAACAAAGAGGCCCAACATTCTCGTCCAATTAAATCGGCCCGAAACACGTCATGGTCGTACGTGTCAGTTCACCATTGGGCACACCCATAGAACCCACACTTCCATTATAACCCTCGCAGCACTCTATTACTCACAGAGTCATTGGTTTGGATTAGCTCACTTTCAGAGTTGGATCTTCAAAGAGACGAAAATGGCGAGATATTGGTCGCGGCAGTTACTACTTTTCGGTCTTATGTTCTTTCTCAGCCTTGTTGCCACTCAGGTTCTTGTTTTAACAGGAAATTTTCTTTTTTGATGTTTCTTGCTTCCGATTGGAATTATATTTTGTTTTCTGTAAATTTGATTGCTATGAAATTCATTGACTTGTGTTAGGAAGTGGAATAACTGTAGAATTTTACTGTTATTAGCTTATTTTCGTTTTTCGATCTGGTTTTGATCGATTTGATCTGAGGACAGAAATACACGACATCAATTTGGTTACTAGTTTTTCGATTGATCTGAATAAAATTTTCTTGAGATTAGTCCGGCGAGATCTTGATCTAGTTCTTTCGTATAGCTCAGAAAGCAAAATAGTGATTTCGTAAGTAAGCTGGAGGAAGTCGGCAAGACTGGTGAATCCACTAGGAAAACTGAATTCTGGCAGTTCGTGAGCCAGTACTTTAGTTATGGAGCCAGAAAAAAAATGTTTAAAAGGACTAGTTTGTCCATTTAATTGTCTAGATAGAGAATTCTGGGACTTCAGGGAAAAATAAAAAGAAAAGAGAGAGAGAGAGAGAGAGAGAGAGAGAGAGAGAGAGAGAGAGAGAGAGTTGAGATTGCAGGAAAACCAGCTGGTATGCTCTTAATCTCAAATCAATGATATATTTTTATGATATTGCATTATAATTTGAAAACTTTCATTCAACTCTTCTTTTTCATTGTAAAAGACCCTGGAAAGTCTTCTCTTTTTGGTTTGTGCATCTGGAAATTGTGATGCTTAAGTTTTGTTTATGTGTGTAATGCGTATCAGCGAAATTGACCATATTATTAGCGGAATGAGAGAGTGATATTTCTTGTCAAACTGATGTGAAGAGATTCTTACACTTGATTACTTTAAGATTTTTGCACAAGAGAGAAAATTAACGTTTCAAGTTGTTTAGCTGTTTGTGAATACTACATGGAAACATTGTTTATCCATTTTGGTAGAAGAGATAGTAGGATCTTGAAGAATTCCGAACATTCCAGGCTCTCGATAGACATCACATCTAGTGCTGGATTTGCATCACAGGATCCCGAAAACTTCAAAAGATACAAAAATTTCTATAAAACTGAACTTTTCTCAAAATCAAATCTTCATATGATTTATGTAGTCTTATCTTGCCATATTTTCCAAGTATGTATTTCCAAATTGGAAACTAAAAATTGATAACTAGATCAATTCCAAGAAACTTGGAATTACTGAAAAAAATCACTTGTCCATTTTAAGCTCTTAACGTTCTGGAAATTATGAAGAGCTGAAATGTACCCAAAACCTCTTTTCTGACATGCTAAATACAAAGATTCAAATCCTTCTCTCATCTTTTCATGATCGTTATATTGCCTGCCTCATTCTTCCTCAGCTGGAGAAAACTCATTGCTTGTTTTTAGGCTTTGGGGGTTAGAATTCATGATTTTTGAACTAGTCGCCATTACTTCGCACAAGATTTTGTATGCATCTGCCATCACTACCTATGAGACAGCGACAAAAATATAAGGATAATTAGCTTCTTTCTTGTAACCCGAAATTGTCTGGAATAAAGTTTTCCAGTCTAATTATTTGAATCCTTTTTGTTTGGGCAAGGTCACCTTTACCTCCCCAAAAAAAAACAGAAAAAAAAATTAATTGCCAGTTAAAATATAAGCATGAGTTGATAAGAGGAGAGAACAATTTGGTTCACGGGTGTCACGGTGTATGCTGTCTAAATAGGAAACTTCTTCTATCCAAAATAGTTGTAATAAATATTTTGAATGATTCCTCATATAACTCATTTATTTGACATGTGGCTAGGTAACTGTTGAAAGTGATACAAGTCAAGCGGATAATTATTGTTTCTTAGTGTGTTTATCATTGCAAATGTCATGATTTTTTTTGTCTGAAATTTTTATTAAGGGCAAGCATAGGAAAAATGAATTCTCATCCCATAACTACCAATTTAGGCTGACTTCATTTTAAAATTTACTAATAGATTCTCGTGATCTAATTTTTTGCTAGGTTTTGTAGTTTTATTCACCCTAATATATCAAATGCGCTCTCTGTTCCAGGGCGTATTGTTATGGGTCTCTTTGGAAAAACTGTGCCGAAGACAGCAGGTATTCTGGTTTTATTAGATGAATTTTGATAGAACTCGTTTAAGATTTGATGTTCTGGGAATTAATTTTACCACTTACTTTCTCTTGCAGAGAACTTTAGAGCTTTGTGTACAGGTATACTCACCTCTGCTTTGGCTGTGTTTTTTTATCCAAGTGGCTAGCACCGTTCTGAATCATTTAATTGGATAGATGAATATTCTCTTACTATATCACACTAAATGTTTTATACTAGTATAATTTTTTGGCTGCCTTTCCGTTCAGCATCTTCACAAACGTGTTTTTATGCATTCAGGGGAGAAAGGCACTGGAAAGAGTGGGAAGCCTCTTCATTACAAAGGAAGCACATTCCACAGAATAATACCCAGCTTTATGCTTCAAGGCGGGGACTTTACTCTTGGTGATGGAAGAGGCGGGGAATCAATTTATGGGGAGAAGTTTGCTGATGAAAATTTCAAAATCAAACATACTGGACCTGGTAGGAAAACTGCCTATGCCCAGAACCTCCCCTTCCCTAATACCATCTCACTCCATGATTTCAGATTTCTGAGTTTCACTGTGTGAAAGCATTTATTCTATTGTGTCATCTGATTATTTTTGTCCAATTTTCAGGGCTTTTGTCTATGGCAAATGCTGGCCAGGACACTAATGGTTCACAGTTTTTCATCACAACTGTGACGACCAGCTGGTAACTATATAATTTATGATCCTGCTGTTATGAGAAAACTGTCATCCATTTTCAGATCTTCTGTCTGCTGCTTCTAACAAAAGTTTCTTAACGTTCAACAGGTTGGACGGTCGTCATGTTGTATTCGGAAAGGTGCTGTCAGGAATGGATGTGGTATATAAGATAGAAGCTGAAGGCAACCAGAGTGGAACACCCAAAAGCAAAGTTGTGGTTGCAGACAGTGGTGAACTTCCCCTGTAATCAGCTTGTACTTGTACTTGTCTGTTTCTCCCATCTATTTACTCCGGATTATGCATCTTAATTTATGTACCTGAACTATGTTAATTCAGGAAAATGAAATATGTACCTTAAATGTACACTTTTCAGTTTGGCACTTAATATTATGAGTCCATATTGCCTGTAGAATATGTATCATTCTATTCTCAGGGCTGGAAAAATGTTAATGGGGTGGGGTGGGGTGGGGTAGTGTGGTCAAGCAACTCCACTGGTAAATTTCTACTTTGGGCATTCCTTCCCGGGCAGGTTTGGTTGACGGAAAATTATCAGTGTTGAGTACATGTAAGATGTGTTACATAATTTTGAAAGAAAAGTTTATTATTATTTTTGTTGAACTAAAACATCTGAAATAAGGGATCTTAAAAGTTTTTCCATTTTCTTCTATATCTAAAGAGTCAGCCGTAGTTACCCTCATAGCAAAAGAGTTTCTCCTTTTTCCCCTTTCTTTTGCAAGTCATCCAACAAGGTCAATTTCAACTCACGTGAGCCGAGCTAAGTGAGAACGAATAATGACTATTTCAATTTTAAACTCTTTATTATCTTGTAGTATAATCATATGAAAAGTAGTAAATTAGTGATTTTAAATGAGTAGAACTAAAACTAATTACACTTGAGATAAAATATTCTAGGTTGGATGGGTAAGCATGTTTCCCTAAGCTTAAGCTTGAAAGTAACTAATTCCAACAAACGATCAATCATAATTAAGGCCCCGTTTGGTAGGGATTTTTTGCCTCAAAAAATTGATTTTTTGACTGTTATTTTATTATTCAAGCCGTAATTTTTGACTTCTTCTCTCACGTGTGGACCCCACTTTTCTTCTAACGGTCAAAAAATCAATTCTCAAAATCCCTAACAAACGGGCCCTAAATCTTCCTGTTTCCTGACGAGACATATTCTATAGATAGTTTCCCCCCGTTTGAGCTCCATTTTTTCAAATTATAATGAGGAAAATAGTAATATTTTAGAGAATGTGTCGTTAAAAAAGAAGGAAGAGTTTGTAGGTTTGCGTGTAGTATTATTTTGTTGGAAAGTACGTGATTGATAAGGAGAGAAAAATGAATTTTAATTTAATGAGTGTCAAACAGGATTTATTTGTTTTCAATCTCCCATTTACCGATTTCTTTAGTTAATCATTAGAAGATCTGACTGAGCCTTGAGGCACTTCATGGGTCTATTATTATTATTATTATTATTATTATTTTGTTGATCAAGTAAATAAATTTGGATTGATCAAAATTGTGAGTATAACTGCTCCGAGAATACTTAGACGTTCAAAGTAAAACATTACAATGATCCAGTAATCCAAACCAAATGATTGAATATGAATCAAAACATTACAAACTTGGTTAATCTAGAACATGAAGTGTCAAACCATTAACGGTAACAAATTTTCAGAGTCTTGTCAATTTAACTTCAAGACAATGCAGGCCGAAATCCCAGCTTCAAGGAGTTTCCCATTCGAAAACTTGATCAATTGGCAACACTTTTTGCCATAATCGGGTTCCCAATGCTGCAAGAAGCAGTCAACAATGCCGGTAACTGCAGGGTACAATTCCTTTCCCAAACTAGTAAAACCAGCTTAACGATGATCCTGAATTTCAGGCTGCTGACCCAGTTTCAAAATTCTCCCAATCTGGAATAAAAGCTTATTGCAGCCTATCCTTCTAACACAATGTCGGCTAATATAGAGTGTATGCCATAGGTAGTAGTGGCCGGAACTAGCAAAAGGAGGCTGTCGGAAAATTCAATTCCAGGCTGTTTTTGAATTCACCTGAACTTGGATAGGGTTCTGCATACTGTAATATTGCTATGAAATTCTGATTTTTCAGAAACAGGCCTCTTTATTTTATATAACCCTTTTGTAGATTTTGAGGTACACTTCCCAAAGCACCACCAAAGAAGCTACCTTTGAGCGAACAATATTTGCAGCGAAACAATTGTATATAATTATGATAAATGGAGACTTAAATTTGGCAACGGGCGGGACAAGGCTGCTATTTCCATTCCTCCGCCTAGTCGAGTAATTTTGTCTTCTCAGCTATTTCCATTCCTCCGCCTAGTCGAGTAATTTTGTCTTCTCATCCTGCTCCCATACTCAATTAAAGTGGAACGAGGACGAGACATGCCCCCCCCCCCTCTCCCCGCCCTTCCTTTTTGCTTTTATTTTTATAATATTTTTAGTTTGTGAAAATCATTTTTTTTCCTAATTATATAAAAATCCATTTTCATCTAGAACTGATGATTTTTACTTTTTGAGACCCGTATCTCGAGGCCCATTTGTCCCCATCCCATTGCACCCTACCCTATTAGGCAAGGAATCCCAACTCCGTTCAAGATGGGACCACAGGTATTGAATATAACGAATTTTTTTGCCTCCCTACTTAGACCTTCATCTGATGCAATTTATTTTAACATACAATGCTCTCTGGAATGACAATTAAATTTCAAATTCTTTACAAGTACAAATAATTTAATGCAAATTTGCTACAAATAACTACATAGACCGCACCAAAAACATAAAATTGTGTCCGAAAGTGTACTTCGAATTTCTTGACCTCAAATACTACTTCAATTTCCGTTGTTGAATTGCCATGCACAGTACAGTTAGGATGTTCACCTTCAGTCAACTAAGGGTCTAATGCTCTATAGAGCATTTTTCAACATAATGTCCCATGGTACCCCAAGCCTTGCTCAATTAGAAAAACAAATTTGTCATAACAATGTTTACTAAAGATCATCGAAATTTTAAAAGCTATACAGACAAAGTGAAAGCCTACCAATACTTTTCTCATGTTCTCTTTAGACAAATTTATTGACACCACAAAACAACCTATCAGGCAATATCATGTATGCACATTAAAAAATAATAATAATAAAAAAATAAAAATAAATAAATTTATCGGCCAGAAAACTACATGCAAAATTCAACTGGCATGCTTTTGTAAAATGTGATACGCGCAAAAAGTGTGAAATACACAAAAAAATTGCGACGAGCTTCAGAACCTATGCAAATTCTAAAAAGTGATCCCTGAACTATGTTATTGGCAAGTGTAATCCTCATCCTACATTTCTTTGTTTTCAGTTCTCTTCTGTTCAATGCTTTTAGCTTGCAATCGTTCTTACCATCGAACTGCCTGGAAAAAGAGGCATAGAGCTTCAAAAAGCCAAACATCTGAGCTTGCTGTTACAGTACAAAATACAAATTTATTGACTTGCAATGGAAAATTATTCCACATTCTCTTATGGGTACTACATGCTAAAAGAACATATTTAACTGTCAAGGAAACTGTAGACTAACTAGCTTTAAAGTTGATGGCTGAGGACAACACTTGCCAATCACTCAGATTTGGAACAGCAGCTTGCATAGGTTGGGAACCTCCATTGCAATTTTCCTAAAAATATAACCAGAGATATTAAGCAACCCAGCCTGCAAAAGTTAATTGTAGAAAAAGTGCAATTTGACTATATTCTCAGATTTTAGACCCTGTTTGACAAATTTATAAATGGTTTGTAAAATAGGAATAACAGTGAGTCTCATGAAATGTATAGTTACGAATGTGTGGTTAAAATTATCTTTGACTTTGACTGAGTTAATAAACAAATTTATAAATTGATTCCAAATGGAGGCTTTTTTTTCCATATATGCATGTTCCAAGATGTTGGTAATTAGTGTTCAAACAGTGATTCAATGTGAAGAAGACGTATATGAAGACTATTGGCAGCACATAGTTCAATGAAAAATGTGTGGGGTCCAAAAATGATCAAGCATTAATTTCAACAAAAAGGCAGCAGTGAAAGGGCCTTATCCACTGATTCTATTCTGACCAAAGTATTATACTGTAAGAATTCTTGTACATAACAAAGAAGCTTAAAAACTCAAATAAAAACAAAAAAGAGAACAAAGATGCAAATGGTAGTGGGATTAAGAAAAATCTGCATGATACAAATAGACAAGCAATGCTGTCCTTCACCCATGGTTTCTTTATGAACTGTTGAAGGATTATATGCTATAAATTCAGAGGTCGAAAGTAACATCAAGAAGCATGTTTGATGTTTCCCATGAAAAGAGAAAAAAGATAACACAGAAAGCTTCATGTAATTCAAATAGAAGCATAAACCATATCCACTGAAGAACTGTGTAGCCCTACACACGTAAATCCTAAATTACATGCCAAACATGCTTCCCCTAGTTTATGTGAACGAGAAAATAACTTCCAAATTTGAAACCCCAATTAAAAAAAAGCTTTCCTGCTGGCTGCTGCTAAAGTACTTCTGTCCAGCCAACTACATGACACCAACCAAACATGGACCACCGTCCAAAGTTAAGAAAGTTATAAGGGCAGATCAAGTTGAGAAAATCCCAACTAAGACAATGTGTATACTTACATCCAACTTTAATCTGTCCCTAAAACTTGACACTTCAAAGCACTCGTCAAGAAGGGTTGACAGCTGGGGTGCAGAAAATGGTTACATAGATGATATTATCCAAATTCTAATTTACATATCTGCTCTGTAGATTTAGAATAAGGACAGAAATATAAATGCAATGTTATAAACATAAGTGCCTTAAGTAGAAGTTGCCTGCCTGAAATATACATGGACAATAAACAATCAAGAGGTGATTGCCAATAAATCTTTCCAAATAAGATGGTGAAATTCCAGCACAGTCAAATTTAGAAGGTGGGTAGTCCTCCAAGAGGTTCTCTGGTTCCTACAACTAAAGCATACGCATTTCCAGCAACTTAAACTTCTCTGGTTCCTAGAATTAAAGCATGCACTCTTCCAGTGTCAATGATGTAGAGAACAAACACATTTTCAGTAAGCCTCCTTCAGTTGACTTCATAACTGCCTTTTGTATTTTCACTTTATGGATATTTTGATAAATTCTCGCTATTCTATAAATAAGAGAACTTTAGGAATCAGCTTTAGTTTATAACATTCTATGAAACTTCGGAAATTCTAAAAGGCATAGAACTGATTCAGCAGTTAGTCTAAATAGTTCCCACATCGCAATCGAATAATTTGCCCTCTTGGATATACGTGCTCGAAGTCTATGTGAACTCGTGTGATACTTCGACTTAGATAAGAATTTAGTAATAGAGATTTAAGAAAAATTAAGTCTTGGATTTTGAAGTGCTAATTCAGCTCTTGGTTTGATGCCTATAGGATCATATGATCAATGCCTGTGAGAACTCCTTAATTTTTGTTCAGAACTACCCATCAGAAGCAATTACAGTGATTAATTTTATTTCTCAAGGTTTCTTTGGGGTTTAATACATATTCACCCAAGACGATTCCCAATACAAATCCATAAGCCCCAAGGATGTCAAAGCATGAGTTTTTCATCCCATACAACTTTCCCACTAAATTCTACGAGATTCAAAAACTCATTATTCTTCATTGAGCTATGGATCAATTATGCAACTCAAACACGAGAACTGATTACTTGGAAAGCCAAAGAAGTTATCTTGTTGCAGAAAACAAAAATTTGAAATAAGGTTACTTAGTTTGCAGAAAAGTATTTGACGTCAAACAAGGAAAGCCTGGGCAGAATAATTGATAGTGTATGGATGGCTAGAACGATTATACAAGGAAAGAAATCCTTTATCTTTATTTATTCAGCAGAGAAGAAACATAAGATAACATGTATGTACTGAATCCTCTTTGAAATAAACTATATTACAAATGGAGATCAAAAGACTGCAGCACCAAAGAAAGTAAAAAAATGTGTTATAGTCTTGGGGAAGCAGCACATCTATCTGTCAAGAAGTCATACTAAAGAATCTATTTAAGAATAGGAGATCATTATCGCATAAATTTGATTCATGGCTGAGAAAATATTATACCAATTCAGTCGAACAAGTTTGTAACTCTGAATAGGCACATGTTGAACAAATGCAAAACTCCTGGATGCATACTCCAAATAACTATCAAAGCTAGATAACAGGACTTGGTAGTGATTAAAAAATGCTAGTGGAAGATTTCGCCTTGTTAATGATGGTGCACTAAAGATGCCTGCAGAGAATGAACATAGTGATGCTAATGGGACAGAATTACTGAATGTAGCTCGTCAAAGTATCAAGAAGTTAGTTAAGCTAAATTTGAAAAAACTGCTATTTTGAACTGGTCACTGAGTCAGAAGACAAATTCATTCATTCAATGGGAGATTGATGGTTTTAAACCGACGTGAACTCCAAAAATCCATTTTCAAAAGCAGAGGTATCACATTATCTCCACAAAGACCAAAATTGAAGCAAAAGATGTTTCGAATACAGAAATGGTCATTGGCTTGGAGTCTATCGATGAATATGTAGCTCACGTTTCAGAGACTTGAATGTTTAAGGCCAAATACCTTAGACACAACTCTACCCAGAACTATACTAGGATCTGCATCAAATTCAGCTATTGAGTTCTTGGACACACCATGGATATATGATGCTTGCACTCTCCAAAAATGGAAAGCATCCATGTCGACACGACATGACATGAGATATGGATCATATCATTGGTTTTGCAATTGGACACTGGAGCAAAAGGGATAAGATTGCGGAAGGTGGAGTCATGCTTCTAAGTTTCAGAAGGAGATGTTGACAAAGAAGAGAGAGCTGTCCGAACATGAAATAATTGCCTTATCTAAAGAGTGCAGTGCAATCACACAGCACAGGCTTCCGCCCAAACTGAAGAATCCAGGGAGTTTCAATTTGCCTTACTCTATAAAAAATTTAAATAACATTAATGCTTTATTGATTTTGAAGCAAGTATTAATTTGATCCCTCTGTCTATTTACAGGAAATTAGGATTGGGAGATCTAAAAGGCAACCTCAATAATCCTATAGTCGGCGGATGGAACATTGAAGCACCCTTATGGAATAGTTGAATATATGCTCACTAAGACTGGAGACTTTATCTTTCCACCTGACTTCATTATCCTTGACATAGAAGAAGCACAACAGCTGCTAGCTATTTGGGGAAGAGCGTTCCTATCGACTGGTCCTGCTTTGTTGGATTTTGAAACAAATGAGCTCATCTTGAGAGTGTAAGACAAGCAGCAAAATTTCCAATGAACACTCCACTCAGGCGACCATCCTATTTTGAGAACTTGAAGAAAGTAGAAATAGAAGAAAATGATGACTATGCATGTCATCACTGCAAAAAGGGAGTTAGTGGAGTAGTTAATACAAGAGGGGATACATCTGGGCACTATCAACTGTGGAGTGTAAAGGATGGTGCTGCAAATTCCCTTTTTAAGACACCATGAATAGTTCAAGCAACAAAGTTAAGCTAAAGACTATAAATAAGCGTTTATTAGGAGGCAATCCAATTTTCTTTCCCTTTCGTTTATTTTGCTTTTTAGATTTAGGATAGGAGTTTAATTCTTTTTTATTTTTTATATGTAACTCATTGATTTTTTGTTTTCCCTAGGTCCTTGAAATTTAGTTGACCTATTAGATGTTTGAGCTAAGTAACACTTATTCCAAGTATTTGATCTTTAATGTTTTATTTTACCGCATTGTACATGAACATGACGTCGTGGAACACTTAAACCAACATTAACCAAGGAGATGACGAGAGCAATAAGACAAGCTAGCCATTGATTTTACGCCATATTAGAAGAATATTTTCTTCATTTTCTCTCCCATCCCTTTAGATGCGGACTTAAAATTTAAGACATTGAGGGCAATGTCTAGTTTAAGCTTCTATGTGGACAACTTTTCTTTTGTTTTGTGTGTATTTTATTACTTTAAATATTAAAAAAATAAAAAAAATGAAAATTTTGAAAAATTCAAAAATTATTCTTTGCATGCACTTGTGTGAGTTAGTTGGCCTGGCTGACAAGTTGATCTAATGTGGATAACCTAACATTTATTATATAACATTTAATTACTAATCAAGCATTAACAATTGGAACTGGGAAGCAAAGCATTCTGGTGAATATCAAAGTATAAGTAAAGATGGTCCAGGTATCAAGCTGCCAATTTAGTCTTGAAATAAGGATTTGACGTTTTTTGTTTCTTCACTAGAATTTGCACTGGATTTTTCTTCTCTACATAAATGAGAAGCTTCGTCTTCCCATAAAAAATAAACATTTTTTTCCATCAAACCTTCGGTTAAAATTTTCCAAATTCTTGCTTACTCCCAATTTTCATACATGAATCCATCTAACTCTACATTAGATATTTGTTCATTGCAATCTTCAGATCCTGTCAAGGAAGGAAAAGTACAAAGATAGGCTAACAAAATATTGGGATTTGTGTATGTATGCCATATTCTTATATTCTTTATTTCTTTTTAGATATCTAATTTTATTAAATTAATATTCATATATCTATATATTTTTGTAGGCAGGAATCAAATTGAATTGGATAGACAAGGTGGCATTGAGATAGCGAAACTATCCCTTGATGAGAGGAAGATGAGTAAAGCTTGATTGGGAATGCTTGTTTAGTTTGATTTCAAGTGGGGAACTTTAGGCATTGTTTGATTCCTTTTTTTTTTTTTTTTTAAATAATTTTTTTTTTTTTTTTTTTTTTTTTTTTTTTTTTTTTTTTTTTTTGGATTTTATCATTTTAAGAAGCATTTGTATTGAGGAAATTTCTATTTTCTTTAATTGAACCATTATTCTCTTTTTATTCTCTTTGCTACTTTGGCATTGTTCTATCATATTTTTTCTTTTTAAAAAAAAAAAAAAAAAAAAAATTTGTAGGACATATCTCTGTACCCGTATCCAAAATTCAGATAATTTTTAACCGTATCCCAATATCTTAACTTTTAAAATGAGAAGGATTCGACTACCCATATCTAAGACCCACTGGAGTCTAAGAAACATAGCCATGCGTCATCAGCCAAAGTTGGATAAGAAGTTACAAAATCAATTAAGGAAGCTGAATGGAGTATGAAGAAAAAGTGAGAGTCAAAGGACACATGATTGTCACATAGTATGTTCTTTACCACTGCCATATACCACAAGGGCACAAAGAAATGTAATAACATCGAGAAGTTCTCCAAGATATTTGCATGTTTACCAAATGACAGAAACTAAGTGCACAACTCCTAGCGAAATCAGTTATCTATACAATAACCAACCCAACTTTATCTTAAAACAGTCCATGTATCCAAGCATGTCAAAGATAATAATTTTGGTATGGGTGATAAAGCTTAGTTTGTTGTTGCATTTACAATTGGAATTAGTCTTAGTTGTGGTTATTTCTTTAGTAATTCTAGAATATCTAAAATTAGTTAAGAGTTGATATGTTAGAGTTTCCTATAAGGAATAAGGAATAATAGGAGTACGTTGCATAGTTCTTTAATTAAAAGAAAATTTGGTACAAAAATTCAGTTTTGAATTGATGCCCTGTTCTTCTTCTTGAGAGCCTAGCCTTGCTCCTCTTCCACTAATAGTTTTTCCACGTTGCTGACTGGCACGCAAAACAGCCATTAATTTTTTTTTCTCTTGGTATCTATAGGATCTTCAACCTTTACCCATTCAATACACAATATAAATCCCTACAAATCCAGAAAACCTCAAGGTTGGCCAACATCACTCCCATTTATGTATACATAAATACCCCATACAAATCCTATATCTCTGCCTTTACTGGCAGCATGTGACAAAAATAACCATTAAATCTTATTTGTGAGGTGGTTAGGGGTCACAATCTTACTCTAACCCTAATATTTCAATCCCCTCCAGTATGGGAGGTGGTGCGAGCCTTAGTTCAGTGATATGTCATGAAATACCACTTGTCTCTCGCCCATATGCGAGGACAATCACATGGCGGTTACCTACATCCTCCATCGTTTCAATATGATCCGAAAGTTTCACTTAACAAAAGTAGCAGATATTTATTCTAAAAGTATGTATGAAATAACTTACTGTGGTAAGTCATAAGCATCTTCCAGGACAATTTGACCTGGGATATCATACCAATAAAACAGAAAGTGTCCAAAAATGTCATTATCCAATTCATAATTTGAAACTTTCAATGTTATGGAAAGATATATAACCTTAGTGATGCAAATTGGAAATTCTAGGCGTAATTGTAATCAAATCAATTAAAGATTGAATTTTCATTATTGCTTTTCTTGTTTTGGTAGAGTAATAAATTTGTTTCCTTTTAAACAAAAGGAAATTCTAGTTTTTCCTTGCAACTCTCCTTTTTTCTTGTTATTTGGAACCTATGAATTAAGGTTCTTGGATTGTAATAGACACTTGATTATTGAATAAATCTACTATCTTCCTTAATTCTTAGCTTCTTACTCTCTTCACTTTTTCTATTGTTCTTGTCTTCACAACTGGCATCACTTAGCCTAGTATATCTTATAAGAAACTGAAACAAAATGAGACAAACACACACGATTGAAAAGAATCTCATGTAAAACGCCTAATATGTTACTCTAATGAAACTATGAAAATACCTTGCCATATACCACTATCCACAAATTATAAGAAATTTACAGAAACCTAAAGCAAATAAAGTAAAAATTACCTCATTTCGTCTGCGGGCATCATTCAATCAATGTAAGGTAGTCCCGCAGCTCACAAATCAATCATCAATCCTTAAGATAGGCAACACAAGATAAACAGAAAAACTACATGAGCGTCATAATCGTAAAATCTCCACCATCATCAATTCGGAATGTACTGAGATGAAATACCACATAATCCGTAAGAATAATCATTATACTTGACTCGTTGAGATACCAGTTAACACAGCTAACGCAAATTCTATTATGACACGCCAAACTGTCCTAAGAAAAATCAAAATCACAATCAATGTAGTTAAATACCACATAATCCATGCGAATTGTTAAGTATTATGATAACTGACTAAACGAGTCCATACAGCGAAGATCAAATTATATTCACACACACCAAACTGACCCAAGGGAAATCACCACCAAAATCACGCACACGCACACGCACAAGCACACACATCTAGATCTTACTTCAATTAAAAGGTCGTCGAAAGTTACAGGAATATGGAATCAGTCATTTCAAGATTCAACGTCCTACAACGCTTTGTTGCTATCATTTTCTTCGCTGATATTCTTCTCAACAGCCGAGTTAATTTCCCGCCGCTGTCTGATGACGCTGGAGAAATTCGAAGACAGATTCGAGTAAAGAACGAGTACTTTGGATATATTTCCATTAATTTCCTTAATCAAATCAACATTTTTCGCCAAATTATCAGGAATCTTCGACTGGTGATTCTCGTTCGCCTTTTGAATCAAAACACGGTTGTGATTTAACACAGTTTGTACCTCCTTGAAGGCCTTGCTCAAAATCTCCCATGCTTCCACGTCGCAGCATGCTTCTTCTTCGACGTCCTCGTCATCACTTCCGCCGCCGTTGATACGGCGATTGGCGTTGGCATCGATTTGGAAACTGTTGTCCATGATCGAGGAAGGATCAGCTGTTTGTCATTTCATAGTGTATTTACCATTGTACGTGCGTGTATATATATTTTTCTTATTTTCTAATTAATTTATTGGGTGTTGGTGGAAAAAAGGCGGTCGCGTGAATAAAAGAACAACCGACTCCACAAAGACTGCGGCTTTTTCGAATAATTTTAGGGTGCGTTTGATTACAAGTAGGAAAATTACATGGAAAGAAAATGAATTCCAAGGAATTGAATTACCTAGAAATTGTTTTCATGAAAATTGTAAATTAATGTGTTTGATTGTATAAATTTTTCACGTGAAAAATGTTGAAGTAAAAGTATTTTTTGATGTTCGTTTGACTTTGTTTTATGTGGAAATTGTCAATTTCAGGGATATCCTCTTTTACAATTATTCCTAAAATTTGTTCCCATTGCCAACAATTAAAAATAAATAAAAAAGCAAAAAAAAAATAAAAAAAAAGGTGGAAAACCAAAAACCATCTATCCCCTAGGAAAAAAAAAGTGGAAAATCACGCTTTAAGGTGTTGTACCTAGAAATTCATGGAAAATCAATTCCCTGAAAAATTTTGTCAATCAAACAGGCCAAAAGTGGAAGTTGGAATTCGAATTCCAAGTTCCATGGAAAATTTCGTGCAATCAAACGGGGCCTTATAGAGTTTTTGGCTGTCATACTTCACCAATAAATAATTTGTAAAAATCTTTGACGTGATAAATAACTAAAAATTAAATCCTTGTTTGGGCTCTATTGAAAAATGTTTTGAATGAAAAATAGTAATTTTTGAAAAATGTGCGATTAGAAAGAAGAAAATGATTTGGGATCAATACATAATAGTTAGTTTTAAAGATTACATTTCACAAATAACAAATGCATTAAAATATTTCAAAAATCATGCCGTAAATAAATTTATTAAATATTAAATTATAATATAATATACATTAATTATTTCCAGCCCATGCCACCTCACCACAATACACCACCTTCCCTCTACCTCTCCACTAGAGATAGCCATAGGCTCCCACGGCATTTTTTTTCTTATCATTGACATGTGATTAATTCTATTGGATTTGTAACCCATACATATTGTGACATATGAAATATGACTTGTAAACCATGAATTGTTACTCGTGACTGTGATTGTATGCAACCAACATGTGTTATTTTTGATCAACTATGACCAAATTTGTCTTCAGTGTAATTAATTGTGACTAAATTTGTTTTAAATATAACTGTATGTGATCGGGTCAATTCGAATCAATACTGTATGTGATTAAGTCAAAATCGATCACAACTAACAAAAAATTGGTCACAACCAATTATAATAAACACATATTTGGTCACAAAGTGTCACTACAAACAAATATGCACACACCACAAACCAATACCATAATCTACCACCACTACCATAACCTCTAATGCATCACAACTACCACATTCAACTTAAATCCATGATCATAAATACTACTTTATTTTGTGACTGTCTGTAACCAAATTAATCTAATTTGTGATTGTATCTAATCAAGTCACATACAATCACAAATCTCGTCACGAAAAGTCACACTAAAAATAGAGTTGGTCGCACCCTATTGCCGTCGCCACCACCATTCCGAATACCATCAAAAATTAAACGCACACCACCTCACTAAGACAACATGCACCACCACATATTCAAACATAGGTTCCACAAACAGATCCACACACATCCAGCTACTTACCACCAATCATCACCACGAACCCACCCCAACCCCCAACCCCAACCCCAACCCAAACCCAACCCAAAATAGCGAGCTAAATAGGCACCCAAAAATATGACACAATATACAGGTTGGTAGATTGAACGAGGGACTCCCACGTGTACCTCAATCCATAATGACAACCGCCACTATCACATTAAACCCGCTTTGCGATTTAGCAAGTTTCAAGCCCTGAGTCTATTGATTTGGGAAAATCAATTTAATCCACCAATCATAGACCTCACATTACTGAAGGCCCAATCATTAATTAAGAGGAAGCCTTTATTGCCGAAGGTGAAGAATTTATATTGAATCGACTCCTTTGAGTCCACTGAGTCAAATTGGTAGGTATTCACTCAAAAATAGAGCTAGGCATGGTCCGATCCGATTCGATTCGATTCTCTTTATAACAGAATTGAACCAAAAATTTTGGGTATTTAGTTAGTGGAACCGTCGGGTCCAAATATAATTATAGAACCGTTCGTGTTCGATTCGGTTCGGTCCGGTTCCGTTATGTTCGATTCAATACCATAATTACATTTTAAATATTTACAACAACACTACATAAATACAACTAATAACATATTTAATCATAGCTTTTACAAATTAACAAAGTCCAATTCAAAAACATATAAATAACAAGTTGTCCAATAAAATTAATTTACCAACGTATACAAATACCAAAAGTAGATACTAATACTAAAATATTAGCAATCCATATCAATAATTCATTTGCTTCAACCGTCAAGTCTACATGAAAAAATTCTTGAATTAGAAGTCATAGAGATAAAATATTTTTAAGTATTACTAATACTTACCAGTTATTTGGTTTAATCATCAATTGGGTCAAAAAATGGATTTAGAAATTGGTTGGGTTGGGTCAAGCTAGCTAGGTTAGGGCTTCGGAGATGGAGTATCAATCAATCACCTAATTAGTTAATTTGTTTAGAAAAATTTAAAATAGTTTGATTTATTCAATATTAAAAAATTAGGAAGATTCGGTTCTTATTCGATTCTTCAATTCCTGGTTTAGAATCGAGAACCGAACCGAATAGTACCCGTCAATTTTCAATTCAGGTATCCGTTCAGATATTTAATTTGAGAAGAACCGTCGAGTTCGGTTCGATTCGGGTTCGATTTGATCGATTCTGGAGTTTTGCTTAGTCTTACCCAAAAGAACATGGCTATGGAGAAGAAGAATCGCCATCGAGTGATGGCACTATTTCTAATAATGATGCTCAATGCTGCGCCAACCACCAAATGCACGAAAAGGAGGATAGGTGACATATTTTTTAGTATTCCATACCTTCTTGGCACTATCACGGAGGCGAAGAACAAGGTGTATATTGGACTCCTTCAGGATGTAGTTGATGATGGGTGGGGCCGTCCTCGAGGTGGCCGGAGTTGATTATGCCATCGGAGTTGGTATAGATAATAGAGAAAGGGAATTGTAGGTTTGGGTTCGAATTAGTCGGAGTGGTGGGGCTCTTGAAACTTATCCCCATTTTTTATGAAAACTAATATTTAATTTTATGATTCAAGGTAATTGTCCTAAAAAGTTTTGGGTTTACATGTAATATTATTTTATCGAAGAATGTGTAATTAAAAAAATATATTTTGGATAAAATAGAGTCGAGAGAGGGGCTAAGTTTGATGTGAAAATCACACAACACCCTATTGAAAATTTAGAATTCTAAAATCAGATTGGATGTTTCATTGTTCACAAATCAGATGTGTTATTAATTAATTAATATATATAAAAATTATAAATCCACCCAACCTTAAAAACCCAAAATAATAATAATCATAACCCACATCTTCTGTCTCTTTCCTTCCCTCCCTCCCTGACGACTTCGATAACAAGACATGGAAGAATGGTGGCTCCGATCTCGTTGATCGTTTGCGGCGTTGCTATAGTAACTACATGCGGCGCTGTGCTTGTCGCGTAAAGCCTTATAAGACACAGCAGTAGCATCGTCAGAATCGTTGATGCAGTGGTTGTGGAGTGATTTGGGATGGTTTTTTGTGGATGCTGTTTGCATATTGTGGTCATGGAGGTCGTGGTGGTGGTGACGGTTTAGGAATCTTTTAGTGGACGGTGGTGGTTGCGTGGTGGTGGCAGATCGACGCTGTTGAAATTGTTGAAATCGTTGTTGCTATGGCGATCATGCAGATCGTGAATGATGGGGGTTTTCATCAGATCTGGTGACACCACAATTGGTAAGATGAGGTTGGGAGTGGCGGTTCGGTGATGATGGCGGTGGTGTGCTATTGTAATATTGTGGGTGTGGTGGTGGTGTGATGAGTTTTGTGATGCTATGGGTGTAGTGATGGTGGTTCTATGATGCTGTGGTTGTGGCGGTGGTGCAGTGAGTTCTGTGATGTTATGAGTGGGGCAGTAGTGGTTCTGTAATGACGTGGTGGTTTTAGCGAGCAACAGTTTTGGTGGCGTTGCAGCTAATAATAGTGGTGAGGTGGTGATCACAAATGATTTGGTTGACTGTGATCAATAAATAATATGTGACCAATAAAAAAGATAAATTGTGATTAAAAAAAAATGTGACCTAAGATTATGTTAATTTGTGATCAATATTTGATTTTTTTTACTGTATAATAAATTATGACTTGTAAAATTTGTGATTTGTGACCTATGAAATTTTTGGTCTGTAACCGTTAAATAATTTGTGACTTATAAAATTTTTGATTCGTGATCGAAAAATAATATTTGTCTAACTAAATCGTTAATCAGTAATCAAATTGTATAGATCTATAACTTTAATATATTTAATTAATAAAATATATAATTAATTAATTAAATCATAAATAAAATTTATTAAATATCTAATTTTTGAAATTTGAAACTTTTATTCTTAGTTTTGAAATAGATAATACTTATTCTCTTACTTACGAAATTTTCCCAAGTTTGATTTACTTTTTTGAAATCTAAGTTTTAAATATATGAAGAAAAAGAAAAAACTAATTAAGTAGGCCATTTAAACTTTAAATTTTGCCCATTTGAGCTCTATTTTAATTTTGTTTTTCAAATTCATATTTAATCTCAGGTTTCACAGCAAAAAATAAAAAATTACAAGTAAATTTAAAACCTTTGTTTCGAATTTTTAACCACGCATAATAATAATAATAATAATAATAATAATAATAATAATAATAATAATAATAATAATAATAATAATAATAATAATAATAATAATCAAGTTTTACAAAATTTATTTTGAAAAATGGACTCAAATAGGGGCTAAAAGCCATTTACCCATTTTTAAAGTCTAAAATTTAAATCACCATTTCTTATTAAACTTTGGAAAAATTGTAACCAAGGTACTAAATCTTTCATTTAGTAGAAGACTTGATTCAAACTTTCATTTGTGTCACTAGAGGTACCAAACTTTGAAAAAAATTGCAAGTCCAGTCCAAAAATAACAGTTTCTGTCTATTTGACCACCAAAACCATTAGTTGACCCAGAAATGAAAAATTTAATAATTTTCCCCAAAAAAATGAAGTGCAATTTGGATAATACACATTTTCCCTTAACAAAAAAGTCAGTTACTTCTTTATTTCATCATCCACTATGAAACCTGTAAAAACCTACAAAGAAGAAGATGAAAGATACGAAGAAGATGATCATCCATCAAATATTGCAGCACATTCTCAAGGTTCTCTTCCCTAACCTATATATGATAAGTGTGCTTTCTTTTTTTCCCATTCACGATATGAAACACTATGATGTACTGGGAAATGTGAAAATGTTGAGTGATTTGATGATTTGGAATTTAATATATTTTATAATATCTTGTTTTGTACATGTACATTGCTTGAACTGAAAAGGATTAGGCTTGATTTTATTTTATTTTATTTTTCTAATTTTTTTGTTCAGTGGAAAATTGAAGTATTTCAGCATGCAACTTCATCATGGTGAAATTTTATTTGGAAAGATGAGAAATTTTTGTACGAGCTTGGAAAAATAAGTTATCTGGACTATGTCGACTCTAATATTTTCAATAGATTTCTTCTACACAATGCCATGAAGATATTAGGATATTATGATGGAATCATATATCTATACAAGATGGAAAAGAAAAGATTGAGTAAAGCATCCTTTTGGTTGGTAAAAGATTTAGATTTCATGAATGTAGTGAAGTTGCTTGGTGATAATATGATGGCTGAATTGTATTGATTGCTGTAGTTGAGGTTTTGGAGTTGACAAGGGATGAAATAGAATGTAAGGATGTCTCTGTGGTTGACTGTGAGACTCATGAGGAGTTGGCCAAGGTTTAAAAGTTTGGAGGACATGATGACCCGCAATGGATGAGAAGCGACCATGCTATACCGTTGAGATTTATAATGAATAATTAGAAGGTGATGTCTTGTACATAGTTGATGAAATAGATGACTTGGAAGCAGATGAGAAGCATGTTATCTTTTGATGAGATGATGGAAAAACTGAGATGGATGTTGAGGCATAAGATGATGTTGAAGAGGCTGTAGTACATAGAGTAGAAATTTACCCTAGTAAAATCGATTTTGGTATTGAAGATGTAGAGTTTATGAAAACAGAGGTTGATTTAACTATGGCTGAACTAGTGTTTGGGGTGAATTTTGATAGTAGTTTTGAACCAGACTTACATGAGGTATAATCTAAGATTCATGAATCTGAGGTGTAGGTTGCTGAACTAGAGGTGCAGGCTGGTGAAAGTAAGATGCAACAAGGTGAAACTGATATGGAGAATGGTGAATCAAAGGTACAATCCAGTGAAAATAAAGTGCAACAAGGTGAACCACAAATTGAGGTACAGGCTGGTGAATTTAAGGAGTAACATAATGACCCAGAGGTCCATGATAGTGAATCTGAGGTGCAATTTAGTGTACCATAGGTACATGTTGGTGAATATGGGGTACACAACATAGTGAACTAGAGGTGCATGATGGTAAATCTAATGCGTAGTATGGTGAACCAGAGTAGTTTGAGGCTAACTTCACTGCAAATATAGATGTTACTAAGTGTGAAACGGAACCATAAATTGAAGCTGAAACAGATCATCATGTTGAGCAAGAAGACCTGTAGATGATGTATAAGTAGATTCCATATATCCTGAGTTAGATAATGAATATGAAGAGGGTATTTTGAAGGAATTCAATGACAGATATAAGCAGGAAGAAAATATTACCATGGATGATAATGATAAAAACAGAGATTTCAGATTGTGTGAAGGTTTTGATATTGGTATTGATAATGTAAAGGGTGAGCAAGAAGGTGGAGCAATTTCTCAAAATGAAGCTGGAACACATTATGAAGATTCCGATGAGTTTAGAAGCTTACCTAATGACAATACGGCTAAGGTATCATCTGGCAAAAGGAAAAATGTGCGTTGGTTCAATTTACAACGGATATGGATGATCTAAAGTTCAATATAGACAATGCATTTGTAATACCTATTCAGTGTTGTTCGAAAATATAATTGAAAATATGCTTTGTTCATTTCTTACAGGAATAAAATTTGACAACTCTAAGGTCTGTAGTAGTTCAGTACTCAATTAAAAATTCCAAGCAACTCAGATACGTGAAAAATATAGGGACACAGTCGAGTGTTAAATGTCAAAATAACTGCCCTTAGATTCTATATGCATACTTTTTTTGTTATTCTTTAGACTGATTGTGCCTAGTTTGTTATTTATTGCATTTATTAGGATAAACTCATGTTTGGATGAAGAATTAGAAGCAACATGGAAAGGAAGTAAATCTAGAGTTCGGGGACCAAAGTGAAAATACTCAAAAATTGTGTCGAACCTCAAGATGAAGATTCAAGACTTCTAGGTGTCAATTGGATGATGAAATAAGTCAAAAAGATGAAGTATAGTCAAAGTATTATCACAATTCAACTTTTACCCGAACAAGTTATGCTTTGAATTTTCAGCCTTATATTGAGACCCAATTTTAGCATAGGGAACTTTCGAATTAGAAGCATGATACATAAAGAAAAATTGTATCTCTTTGAGTTAAATTTCTAAAACACTTTGAATCACCTTAATAGGATACCGAAAGAGAAAATTATGACAAACATATTGAAGGATGTTTAGTTGTTGAAAATTAGGCGATGGCGCAGTAGAAGTTCCATATACATCCAGACTGGCCTAGCTTGCACCTAAGCATAGCTAGGGCGTGCACCTCAATACAAAAAGGAAAAAAATAATCTAATTTTCCTTATTTTCATTTTGTAACAATTCAATGCAATCTTTTTTACATCCTTTAAATACCAAAACTCGACTGAAATGTGGAAAACCTTCATTTGACCTAAATTTCATCATATTCCACGTATTTATAGGTGAAGAACAAGTCTATATATCAATTAAAGGTGGATCATACAAGAATTTTGAATATTCATAGCCCGATTTTGAGATTCGAGCCAAGAATGTGGATTTCTCCTATTTCTTCCATCTTTCTTATTTGCAGGTGATGTTTTTCCAATAATTCTTGTGTAACAATCATAAGAAAGTTATGCTAAGTTTTTCATTGTATTGAATGAATGATAAACCCTACAGTTTGTTTATTTTAATTGAAGACATTTAGTTTAGTGTTTCTTGATTCTTCTTGCATTACCATTGAATTATTTGATTGCTTGATTACCATTTAGATAGTAAATTGCTTGTTATAGGATAGGAATGCGCACAATAAGTCTAAAATTTGACACAATCAACACATGAACAATAGGTATTTGGAATAATATCTATGGCATGTGCAATCATTTGTGATAAATCTTGTGAATCAATGCATATTCTTCACATAAATTCAGACTAGGAATAAAATCTGGTCGTGTTAAACATAAGTTTCGATTGTCTTGAATGCATGAATTTACTAGATTACGAATTCAGAATTGAACTAAATGGCAATAGAGGGATTCACGATTCTAATACAAACAATTCGCATATTAGATAAATACTTTCTTTACTTTCTTAGCTTAGGATTTGTATAGAAACATACAAACCATATCTTTTGATGTTACCACACTGAGTTTAATAGTAGCTATGGACTATAAATTAGACATTATTCCTTGTGGGGAAACTCACTGATTTTTTTACTTGTCAACAATCTCGCAGTTTGCGGGTTTCGTCCGAACAAATTTTTGGCGCCATTGTCGGGAATAACGATTTTAATTTTAGTTTATTAGTTTTTATTAGCTTTGGTATTTTACTTTTCTTTTTTTGTTTGTTTTAGGCTATTCATGTTACTACCTAATTTCTTTGTATTTCACTTCTTTCAGGTTGTCAACAGTTTATGCAGATTATAAAGAAATCGATCTCCTACCATTAGATCTCGAGATTGAAAGAACATTCAGACAATGTAGAAGAGAACAAAGAGAAACAGTGGCAATAGCGAAAAATCAAAACAAGAATCAAATTTAGAATCTAACACAACAGCCACCACCAGCTCCATAGATACGTATTGCCAACAAGGGCTGAATATTAGTAGAGAGTTTTGTGAACAAGTACTGGCACCAGTGCACCATGAAATTATCTACCCACCTTTTAGACAAGCTAACTTCAAAATCCAACTAGATATCATTGATCTCTTTTAGAATCATCAGGACATCAGGTTCTGCGGGAAACCACGAAGAATCCACACGAATACATACATGCTTTTCTAGTGTTGTGCGAAATTATCAGCCATGAAGGGATGTGAGCTCTTGCAATTTTGATGTGATTTTTCCTTCACACTTTGAAGGATGCTGCAAGAGAGTGGGTCTGCACACTGCCTCTCGAGAGTATCTTGTCATGGAATGACATGGTGCATAAGTTCACGATGCAATTTTTCCTGCCATCTCGAGTCCATCAAATTCAAAAATGAAATCTATACGTTTAAGTAGAAAGATCTCGAGAGCTATCCAAATGCATGGGAAAGGTATAAGAACTTTTTCAGGAAGGATCCCAATCTTGACATTCCTAAGCAAGAGCAAGTATACCTCTTTTACTATGAAATACGCCAAGAATTCAAGAATATGGTAGTTGTTTCAGCAGAAGGATCGATAATAACTATAGACGTAGATGATGCTTATGAGCTATATGAGAGAATAGTAGAGCAATAGGAAAGTCGAGGAAAAAATAGTTGATATACATAAAGTGGACACAATGATAGGTTTTGCAGCATAGATAGAGGTAATAACAAGAAAGCTTAACACTTTTTGGTACAAACTTCAGCTCCGATTCGCATAGGTTGTGGGATTGATTACATCACTGCAAGTTATCCATTGGTTTTTTCTCACATGGGTCAGCTAACAAAGGTTAGTTATGTACAAAACTTCAAGAGGTAGGAGAACTATCCCAACAATTACCATCTAGACTAGAACAAGTAGACAAACTCCTCATGGGCTACTAACTAAGGGTAAAATTATCAGAATAGAGCTCCAGGGCTCCAATGCAACAACAATATCATCAAGAATGAAGACCGTCACTGGAAGACTTGTTATCTTAGTACATCATAAAGATTGAGACCAATTATCAGAATCAGCAGACTTCTATCAAGAATTTAGAGCATCATATAGGATATATAGCAGTTGTAATAGCCAACAGACCACAAGGTACATTGCCTAGCGACACGGAGAAAAATCCATAGAAGCAGGTACATCAGTTGAGGCGATGAAATCTGAATCTAAAGAGTCGCCATCATTGATCCCCGCCACTTTTGTTCAAGTCATCACCGCTAAAAGTGTGGTTCATCTACTAGAAATTACTAGAAGAAGGAATGAAATTGAGGGTACTTAGGTATCTACAAAAGGAAAGGAACAAGCGAAATATTTTGAAGAATCAATAGAGACAAATGCCTTTGGACAATCCACGAGTTGAGGTACAAGTTTCTATCAAAGTACTTGTACACCCAATCCTATTACCTTAAAGGTTGAAAGACACTAAGCTGGAGAAAAAGCTCATAAAGTTCATGGAAGTCCTCAAACATCTGTGTCAACGTCCCTTTCTTTGACCTGATACTTCAAACATCAAACTACTCCAAGTTTTTGAAGGAGATGTTAACTAAGAAGAGGAAGCTATCCAAGCATGAAATAATAGCTTTATCTGAAGAGTGCATTGCGATTATTCAGTGCAAGATCCCTTCCAAATTTAAAGATCTAGAGAGTTTCACTCTACCTTACTCCATAAGAAATTTAGATGGTATAAATTGTTCAATTGATTCAGGAGCAAGTTTTAATTTAATTTCCTTGCCTCACTACAAGAAACTAAATTTAGGAGATCCTAAGGCAGCATATATTATCCTTTAGCTGGCTGATCGATCACTGAAGTACCCCTACAGAATAGTTGAAGACATGCTTATCAAGATGGAGAAATTTATTTTTCCAACTGACTTCATCATCCTAGATATAGAAGAGGCATATTAGATGCCAACAATCCTGGAGGGCCATTATTGTCTACAAGCAAACCTTGCTGGATTTTTATATTAATAAGTCAGTCTTGAGGGTGGAGGATAAACAAAAGAGCTTTATCATGGAGAATCCAATCAGTCAATCCTCCTACTTTGAGGATTGCTAATGAGTGGATCATTGGGAGAGCTACAAAGACAACCCAGATGCAAGATGATATTGGTAGAGATAACAATAGAAACATGATTGTTTGGATACTAAAGGATGAGCCAATGAAGTGTAATTTCTGCATCAAGTGTAGAGTTGAGAACTCTATTTTCAAGCTATCATGAAGGGCCTAAAAACAACACGAGTCAAGCTAAAGACTTTACAACAAAGAGCTTAATGGAAGGCAACCCAATCTTTTTTCCCTTTTATTTATTATGCTTTCTAGTTATACGCTAATTTAGATTAGTTATTAGTTTTAGTTAGGGAATCATCATTCCCTTCTCCTTCCCTTTAGATCCTTGAAATATTAGTTGGTGTACTAGATGTTTAAGCTAAGTAATGCATGTTCCAAGTTTTTTTATCATTAATGCTTTATTTAACCGTATTGTGCAGGAATATTACGTCACAGAACACTTAAACTAACATTGACAATGAGAACAATAGGAAAGCTAGCCATTGAATTTCATGCTATATCAGGGGAGTATTTTCTTCCTTTTCATCCCCGTTCTTTTATATTCGGACTAAGGATTTAAGATATTGAGGATAATGTCTAATTTAAGTTTGGGGCGGAAAACATGAGTTTTCTTTGTTTTGTGTTTTTATGTGTTTTATTGCTTTAGAAATTAGAAAAATACAAAAAATGAAATTAAAAAAATTGTAAAATTTCAAAAATATGTTCTTTTCTTGTGCTAGCATGAGTTAGTTGGCTCGGCTAGCAATGATAAATATATTGAATTATGAATTGATCTATAAATGGTGAATATGTTACATGCTTAGTTTAATTTTTTCTTTTCTATGCAAATTTTGATATATATTGAGTACATGAATTAAGTTGAGTATTGTATAGGAATAAGTTGATTTCATAATTGAATATGTTGAAATAATGGACCATAGAAGCTAAACCTAAAATCACTATATTTTTACATCTTTAGACCAAATTTAGAATAATTTGGGGGAGATTTCACTGTT
Source organism: Olea europaea var. sylvestris (assembly GCF_002742605.1). NCBI lineage: Eukaryota > Viridiplantae > Streptophyta > Magnoliopsida > Lamiales > Oleaceae > Olea > Olea europaea. The sequence goes on along the minus strand of NC_036249.1, from coordinate 17,547,488 downwards.
GTAGGAAGATGTCAAGATAAATGAGAATTCCATATGTGAAATTAAAAATCTTGTGTGGATTGTCTAAGGTTAATAGGATGAACTTGGGAAACACTCTTAAGTTAGAGGTTGGTTTACTTGGATAGGTGTTTAATGAGGGACATTACACTAATTAAGGCAAAAAAAATATTTTATTTGAAAATTTCTCTTTATAGCCTCTATGACTTGAGTTATTAAGCTTGTGAGGGTGCTAAAACCTGTTTCTATAAAGTCAACTGCTTTAGGAATAATCGGCCTAAAATGTATTACATGGGTCAATTAGAAAACTTAAAGGAGGGAATGTTGCAAATAAAGAAAGGAAATAGTGTAGAAAAAAATTGAGAAAAAAATATAAAAAAGCAGGAAAAACAGGTGCATGAAACAAAATAAGCACCAAATGCCTTAGTTAAATCCCAGACACTTATTTTGGGAAATTTGACTTTTGATAAGAGATTATTAGCATAGTTAAGTCCTAAAGATTGAAGTAATCAAACATGATGGAGAATCCTTGTTTATTGACATGTTGAAATGCAATTGGTGAGATTTATCTAAACTAGAGAGGTGAGGATAGTATAAAATTCAATCTTAGATCACACATTTGAAAAGAGCGAAAAGAACAAGCATGGAGTTGTGTGAATCTCACGAGTGAAGATAAGAACATATTTGAATATTAAGGGTTTGGAACTAAACAACTTGTGAATTCATGATGCCATGCTTAATTCTTGGTACGCATGTTGACTTTGCATTGAGAAAATAGACTTTGATTTTTGTATTATAATCTTGAAGATGTACTTAGATTTAATGTCATGATTTCAATTCTAAAATAAAATGCCAGGTTAGCTAGCTAAATATTTCGTAGGTTTTTAAGTTTGTTCTATAATTGGGTTTTAATTTTGTTTAAGGACAAACAAAGATTCAATTTTGGGGTTTGATAACCGTAATTTCTACACTTATTTGGGATCCTAAATGATAAAATTTTGTTATTCTTTAGATGGATTGGTGCCTAATTTGTTATTTATTGCTTTTATAGGACAAACGCGTGTTTGGATGAAAAATTGGAAGAAAGAACGAAAAACGGCTAAAATGAAGCAAATTCAAAGTTTGGGGACTAAAGTGAAAATACTCAAAATTTGTGTCAAACCTCACAATGAAGATTCACATGATTTATCACATATCAACTTTCAGCCGAAAAATTATGCTTTGAATTTTCAGCCTCACATTGAGACCCATTTTTCACAGAAAAATTTTGAATTTGAAATATGATACCTCTATAAGAACTATAGCTCTTCGAGGTGCTTTTCTAAAGCACTTTGAATCATCTAAATTGGATATTGAAAGAAAAAATTATGACAAAAATACTAAAAGCTGTTTGGTTGTTGAAAATTAGAAGAGACGTGCCTCAACAAAAAAAGAGGCGCCTAATATACCCCAAACCTACTGGATATGCTATAGCTATGCCTAGGTGTGCGCCTCAATACAAAAAGGAAAAAAATTCGATTTTCCTTATTTTGTTTTGGTAACAACTCAATGCAATCTTTTTGACATCCTTTTAAATATCAAAACTCGACTAGAATGTGGAGAACCTCCATTCAACCTAAATTTCATCATATTCTACATATTTTGGAGGTAAAGAACAAGTCTGTACATCAATTCAAGGTGGATTATACAAGGATTTTAAATAGCTCGATTTCAAGATTTGAGCCACGAACGTGGATTTCTCCTACTTCTTCCATCTTTCTTATTTTTGGGTGATGTTTTTTCAATTATTCTTGTGTAATTTAATCATAAAAATATTAGACTAATTCATTGTATTGTATGAATGATGAACCTATTACTTGTTTATTTTAATTCAAGACAATTAGTTTAGTATTTCTTGATTTTTTTTTCAATTGGTTTTACATTCGTATTGAACTATTTGATTGTTTGATCGTTAGTTAGATAGTAGGCTGCTGGTTATAGTGTAAGGAAATAAGTCTAGAACACAGTAAAATCAACATATGTGCAATAGATATTAGAAAATTCTATGGCATGTGCAATCATGTGTGATAAATCATGTGAATCAATGCATGTTTTTCATATAAATTCAGGCTAAGACTAGGATCAAGTCGTCTTAAATATATGTTTAATATATCTTGAAAAAATACTAAGTAAAAGTGAATTATCGACTTTCATGAATGCATGAATCCACTAGATTACGAATTAATAATTGAACTAAATGGCAATAAGGGATTCGTGTTTCAATACAAACCATTCAGATATTAGGTAAGTACTTTATTTACTTTCTTAGTTTAGAATTTGCATAGAAAATATATAAACAATCTCTTTTGATGTAACCACGCTTCAAATTTAATAGTAGCTATTGAACTACAAATTAGACCTTATTTCTCATGGGAAGATAAACTCAAAACTTGATGATTTTTATTACATGTCAACGATCTTGCGAGTTTTGTTCAAATATCGGTTATCTAGCAAAATATACATAAGAATGTTTTGGTCAAATCCTAAAATGCCATTGAGCAGTTTTGTGAAAACTGTGAAAAAAGATTGTATTTATGAGATTTCAAAGCATCAGTTCTACAAGACAAAATCTAAATGTGCAGAAGTGATGCATGAGATTGTAGTTGAGCAATACAAAATTTTATGGGATTATGGAGAAGAATTAAATAGAACAAATCCTGTAGTTCAGTGCAGATTGAAGGTTCATATCATACTTTTAACAGATAGTACCTATGTTTAAGGACTTATAATGAATGCTTTAAGGTTAGTTGCAGACTAGTAGTTGGGTTGGAAGGTTACTTCATAAAGTTTGCACAAGGTGAGCAATTGCTGGCAGCTATTGACATTGATGGTGAGAACTGTATGTTCTCTATAGCATGGGCAGTTATAGATGTTGAGAACAAAACAAATTGGCAATCGTTCATAGAGTTGTTGGTTGAGGAAATATGAATGTAAAAACCTAGAATTTGGACATTCATATTTGATAAACAAAAGAGATTGGTGGATCCTATAAGTCAATTTTGTGAAGGAGCTGAGCAATGTATTATGCTAGACATCTATATAGCAATTTCACTTGACACACAAAGGCCTAACATTTAAGAATTTCTTTTAGGCTATAACAAGTGCAGCAACTGTGCTAAAGTGGAGGAGAGAAATGAATAAGTTAAAAGATATTAATGAAGATTATTACAAGCAGTTCAATGAACTTCCCAGTGAAGCAAATCACACTTTGAAGAGCATTCCAAGTATGATATTCTTTTGAATAACTTATGTGAAACATTCAATTCTTCCATTGTTGTTGTCAAAGAGAAGCCCATTTTCTCAATGCTGGAGAATTAAACATCAGCAAATGATAAGAATGAATGTAAAAAGAAAAATAGCATAGAGGTGGGATCTTGCATTTAGGCCAAAAATAATGAAAATCATTCAGAAAGCTAAGTTTGCGACAAGGTAATTGAAGGCAAATTATGTAGTTAACCAGAATTTTGAGATAAACAGCAGAAATGGATTGAGGTGGAATGTTGATTTGACAAAATGTGAATGTACATGCAAAAAATGGTAATGATTGGAATAATACGTCCCTATGCAATATCAAGCATGCTTTCAAGGGATATAGACATATATGAGCACGTTGATCCACGTTATAGTAAGGAAACATACCTAATGTGTTATTCCCTAAGGATCCGACCAATGTCAGGACCTGAGCTTTGGCCAAAACTGGGATAACACCCTCCAAATCAACCTCACAAGAGAAAATAGGCAAGTATACCCAAAAAATGAGAAATAGGTCACAAACTGAGCCACATGCAAGAATTAATATGGGAAGGACTGACATGAAGATGACCTATAAACGATAGGGCCTAGACATAACAAAAGAAGCTACAAGGGAGCACTACTTGATGAAGCTAGTTCACCACAAGAATCACAACCAAGCATACAACCAGAGTCTCAAGAAGATACACAGTCAAAATTTGTAAATAGGAAGAGAAAAGTACCTTCAACAATAACTTCCCAGTCATAGATGAAGTAGTCAAAGAATAAAAGATCCAAATCTTGAACATGATGTGATTTATCCTTCATAGTTTTGTTGGAAAGTAAATTTATTTTGTGAATGCTATGATTTTGTAAAGTGAACTTGAATTACTTTGTAAATGCCATGGTTTTTTGTAATGTAAACTAGAAATAAGTGCAACAAATGGCGTGATTTTGTAAAGCGGCCTCGAATTTCAAATGGAACTGTCGCATATGTTGTTCAGGAATGTTTAAGCTGAATTTCTTGCATTATACTGTGTTTTCATCAGATTTTCAAATTGTATTAATCAAATCTGAGGTGCAAGTGACTAGGATTTCAAATCTTTGGTAATTTTTTTTGAATATCTTACTAAAGGTTTGGTACTATCTATGCAACTATTATAAAAGGTTTGGTACTGTCATTGTAACTATTACAAAAATGTTTGGTACTTATGCTGTGATTCATTAAAATGTTTGATACCTATGTTGTATCGTCTACAAAATGTTAGAGTGTGACCTAATTTTTATTTCATATTAAACAAAAAGGCAGAAATAGAACTGTGAAAGTTAGTACCAGCAATAATACAAAAAAGGGCACTTCATTTCAAGGAAAAAGGTACAATACAACCACAATTTATATCCAAATTTCACAACATCTAATACAAAACTCCGCGCCAAAACCTTAAATCCAAATTTCTGAAGCTAAAAACCCCTCATCCCACAAACCCATCCTACATACCCTGGTACAAACCCATTTTACAAACACTTTACATACAAATCCGAACAGTTAAGTTTTCCATACATTTGGTTGCTTGGAGAATGATGATTTCAGCTTTCATTTCCCTTCTAGTCCGTAACAGACTAGGAATCAACTCCCTAGATCTCTCACAAGTTAGAGGGCCACACCACACAGAGAAGGTACATCCACCCAAATCTTGGCTTCAAGAAAAAGTGAGAAATATTCTTCCTAGGTTCAGGTTTGTCCATAAGGTCTTCATTTGCACTGGGGAACCACATCTACATATATTTATTTTCATCTATGTGCTGATTTTTCTATCTAATCGTGGGAGAGAGAAGGATATTGATAGTGGAGAAAATGAACAGTGAAGTGCAATAATAGAAGGGAAAATGTATAATGCCCCCAATTGCCTTCACTTATTTGGAAGAAATTATTAAAATTTTCATTTCTAGGATTAACTAATGATTTAGGTGGTCAAACAGGCAAAAACAGTCAATTTAAACTAGATCTGTGATTTTTTAAAGGTTTGGCGCCTCCAGTGACATAAATGAAAGGTTTGGGTCAAGACTGCTACTAAATGAAAGGTTTGGTATCTTAGCTGCAATTTTTTTCTTAAACTTTGTTTGCATAAAACTTCTTCAAAAAGAACAAGCTTTCAATGAAACAATACATCTCTTATATCCTAATCTGATACAGAAGACAAACAAACACAAGCTTTCAAAGACATACATGCCTACTAGTGTTAAAATCGAGCCACTCGACTCACCTACCTTTTGGCTCAGCTTGACTCACATAATGAACTAGCTTATCTTGTAAATGGGACTCGTTGAGCATAAGCTGCCTTGCTTTACAAAATCTGGCTCAGTTCTTCCTACCAAGTACCGACTTGTTCTTTGATTGGGCTAGCAAGCCACTTATGTCTCTTTTTTAAAACTGAAGACTTCATTTTACTCCATCAGAGTATAATAAAGAAGTGAATTTTTAAGAAAATGGCAAACATATAAAAATTATTTTGTCAAAAGAATTATAAAGGTGTAAAAACTCCCTCATTTATCTAGGCTTATGATCGACTACAATAGATAAATGGAGTTAAAATTATATTTAAATAAATATGTTGTGCACAATATTTTATTTAAAAAAAATTAAATGTCAATGCATAATAACAAATCTAAAATTTAGTGTACCAAAAAATTCACGAAGATTATAATTGATAAACATATTTAGCAATTACATTAATGATCTCGTCTTGTATTCGGTAATCCACGTCTTGCCAGTCCTTATAGCACATTAGAGCCTCAAACATACTTTTCAACTTGCTTTTTTTTTGTGTGATATGACCCGTAACATGTACTAAAAGTAAGCTACACTCTACAGTTGACACTAGAAGAGTTAGTTGATTGCGTATCATCAAAAATAATATCAAATATTATTTTCATTTGTTCATCATTATTTCAGAAGATTAAAATTATTTATTTCTTTTCGATTTAACACAATAAGAATATGGTATGAAAATATCTAGCTAACTTAGCGAGAATTTCATTTTGTTGGTATTAGTACTAGAAGAAAAATAAGATGATGAAAAGCCTGCAGTAGTCGTACTTAAATAGATCCATACATCTTCATCAGAAAATGATGAAGTTGTACAAGGTGGCGATGGTGGATCATTTCTGTCAAATTGATAGCACATTCAGAACATAAATTGTACAAAATACTTTCTATATCAAAATATGTAATAAAGAGAAGATTTTTTTTTTTTTTTTAAACATTCATGTAAATTAATACAAGAATCCATAACCATAGGTATAAGAAATAATATGGGCAAGTCCTTACAATATTTCCAAAATTTCATCTCCATACTAGCAATAATATCACCAGAAAATGAACGTTCTTTATTTACAAAATATTTTTACAATATTAAAAAATGAGCTAAAATGATAAGAGCAACAAAATATTAGACATCTACGCACATCAATGAAACCTTAAAAAATTTCATCATCTCAAAAGCAGTTGACCAATCATTCAAATTTAAATCATAATCAAAACCATATAAATATATACCATTACAAAAGTTAATACCATTGCAAATATCCTATCAGATAAATTAGAATCTAACCATATACTCGCAAATGTTTGTTTGTGAGATAAAGATACATAAATAAAGACAATAACTTGTCTAATTATTGTCAACTGTGGTGTAATGTACCTGAGGTCATCTTGCAAAATCAAATCAAAAGTACGACAAATACAACACAATTGACAAAGCTTCACATCAAAATTCGGAGGAAGTTGTTAATCATTTTTAATAACCTTAGTGTTAGTGTTAGCATTATGAAAGTGAAACTACATACTTTTCTTCGCCAAAAAAATCTCTAAGTACACATGTTAACGTTGAAAATTTTTTGTGCATTGTGTCGAAATTCAATAACCTTAAATGCAATGATTTTTATGCATAAGCCATAACTTATCAACGTAATGGATTTGGGCACAAATATACTTTTTTTCCTTAACAAATCACAAATCAAAAGTAAATGAAACGACATCGCTATAATTTATAAGTTGTCATTAATTGGTGCTTTTAACCTTTTGAACACAACTAATATCTATTCGAACTCCCTTTACTTGTAGGAGTGCGTCTTGACTACTTAAATTTACAGCATCGTTAAAAGCAAGATTGACTCCTAGCACGAGCAAGATCTTTTTCACTAAATTTGATTGACTTATAGTGTAATCCAACCTTCTACAATGTTTTTGGTGACTTACAAACAAGGAGCACTAATTTTTTTTTTTTTACAACGTTGAGCTTTACGGGACCTCAACACGATCCACAATTTTATAAAATGAAGAGTTTACAATTTAAAACTTCCCTCACAATAAAAGATATATTCAAAATTGATTACAATGAGAGAAGTAGGCTAATACTTTAATGAATAACAATGAATAAAGCTTAAGTGTTAAGTTTGAAAAACTTTGATAAATGAAATGATTTGCAGAAGTAAATTCAATCAAAAGTTTTTTGAAAGTAAATGAATTGATAAAAATAAATAAAGAGTGGAGATCAAAAGTTAAAGTTCTATAATATCTCAATTTAATGTTCTTAGAAATGCTGAAATGAATGCAAAAAGTGGGATATTTCAGAGTTCAAAACAAAAACAAAAAATATGTATTAGGATAACCAGTTTGGTCGACTGTCTCATCTGGATGACCAATATAGTCGTTTATACAGTAAAAATCAGAGGTCAAATCTTTGACCCTTGGAGGGGGATCCAATCGACGCCTCTCTGGGCAGTTGACTGTCCCGACAGCGCAGCTTTTTTACGTTTTGGCCCCGTTTGTTCCGATTTGAGAATTTTGAGGTGCATGGATTTTGGGAAAATATTTTTAATTAACTTTTCATGATAAAAATGTTTTTAAAGTCCAAATATCATTTTTTAAAGTTATTTTTATATTTGATCAAAACGTTGCATTTGAATATCTTTTAGTGCACAAAAATTGTTTTTAATGTATAGAAAGATTTTGAGCTAACTATTCATTGTCAAATATCAAAGTGTTAGTACTTTTACATTTTGTTTGAGAAATCAAGTCTTTGATCTTTGAAATTTACCTCTTAGACTTCTCGTCTTGATCTTTCTTTGATGTCGTCTCTCATGCTTTTAATCTTAATCTTTCTTGGTGTTTATCTTTTAAGCTCTCGTCTAGAATGATTTGACTTGAATGCTTAGCTTCCACTTTGATCTTCATTTCATGTCCGATATATAATGCTCGATTGATTTTAACATTGAACTATCATCACTCAAAATAAATTGTTTGAAACAATATTAATTTTGTTTGTTATGATCAAAACATTGAGGATAAAGTCGACCATATGTCAACAGATAGACGAATTTGGTGAGAAAATACCAACATATCCATGTAATTAGTAGAACATCAATATTAACCTATTTGACAAGTCTAGCATTTATTTGTCATTTTCAACATCACGAGTCATGTATTCCCTATCGAATCCATTATTTGATAAAATATTGTATTTCGATTACTTGTATATTTCAGATAAAAACAACTCGATCACAAAGTTAAGGGGATGTATAGTAAAATCTCTCTATAGTCATATTGTTGTGATCATACTAATTTTATTACTACGAGGATGTTATAACTTAATAGAATGCATTGCTAACATTCTTATTTTACTTAATTATCCTTATTACAAATGGTATAGAGGTAAAGTATGCACTATACTAATATAATCAGTTAATAGAACATGTCAAATCTAAGATATATACATTGAGAAAAGAGATGGATATAATTCGAAATAACTAGTACATGTATCAATGTAATGTTGAAAATATGAAAAGTCGTCTTAGAAATCTAAAATTATATATTTTAATTTCTTCAAATTTTTTCAATGTAAATTCTATATATACATTGTATATAGCCCAGTTTGGTATTGATTTAAATCACATATTATTCTAAGTCAAAAAAAGTCAAACAATCAATATTAAACAGTGGAAGCATAATTAACATAATAAACGATCATGTTAAATTAATTGATACATTTTATATATTTTTCTTTTATTTTTCATCATTTTCATTTATTGAATCATGAGTAACAATATATATTTAAAGGGCATACTGGATGCCAACAATCAAGCCAATTTTTTTTTATTAGCATCGCAATCTGATAATTGTTCCCAGGCATGAAAAAATTGATTATGTCCTTGAGTAACCATTTTCAGTTACACCTACCGATGACCCAAATAAGGAAGAGGTGGCTATAATAATAACATGGTGATGATGATAGTACTGCAACATGTATGATGATCGTATTATGTCACCTGAGTTACAAAAGTAACATGAGGGTATAGATGATAATACATGATTTTTCATCTCAAAAAGTTGCATAATGAATAATTGCGTGTGAAATGATATAAAACTTCTAAGCAACTATACTAGTGCAAGATGATAGAGTCATCTTTAGTTAGTGCTCATGTATTGAAGATGATTGACATTGAGTAGTTGTCTCAATTAGGTTCAATATCGAATATTAACTAAGATAGACTAGGTTTTACAATCTCTGACAAATAGCTATTTATAACTAATTATGAATTTTAATATGAATAACTTCGAGTGCATACTCCCTAAATTGCTGAACATGCTTAGGACTATTAAGCCCAGCATCAAATTATGTAGTGGGCAAGTTTTGGCCGTTGATTTCTCTAAGGATAATAAGAGGAAGTCTAAAGGAAGCTTTGGGAAAGCATCTAAGATGACTAAGTCAATGAAAGCAAATAAAGACATTATCAAGTCCGATGACCTTGATATCATTATAGGATAAAAGGTCATTAGAAGAAAAATTGCAAGACTTATGTCTACTTCATTAGTCTCTTGGAGATTAGATATCCGGTATGAATCTCATATTTGTATAGATATGTAGAGATTAAAAGTAGACTACTGCAAAAGGCAAAAGTTGACCTACTCGTTGACAATTAGCAAAATGTTGCTGCATTACCTAAAGGAGCATACTTTTGTCATTGCCTTTAGGCTTAGTAATAGAATTAGAAAAATGTCATTTGTTTTCATCATTACCAAGAACATATTTCAATTTCATGCTTTGACATGAATGTAAGTGTTAAGGACAATTGTTGTTTACTTATTCTTGATAAGATCTTAATGATTATGGTAAATTATAAAATGACATTTATATTCTAAATATTAAGTATTCTATAATGAGTAAAGAAATTGAGAGGCATAAGAGTGATGATTTGATAAACCTAAATTTGGCATTGTAGACTAGGTCACATAAATTAAAATACAATTCCAAAATTACATGGAGATGTATATTTGAGGTCAATTGATTTTGAATCATTTGACAAATGTGATCATGTTTGTTAGACCCAATGACCAAATCTCTTTTTACTTGAAAAAGAGAAAGTGTTGCATAATTACTGGCCTAATGTATAGTGATGTCTATGAACCCATTTCAATTAATAATATATGTGGTTTCTCTTATTTCATCATATTTACTTACGATTATTTAGAAATGGTCATGTATACTATGAAATTCAAGCATGAAGCACTTGAAAAGTACAATATATTCAGCTAGAAGTAGAGAAACAAATACATAAAGGTATTCTCACAATAACATCAGATTGAGGTAAAGGACATCTTAAAGGAAAATTTTTAGATTATCTAAAAGAGAATGAGACTATCTTGTAGTGGACTTCGTCAAATATATTGTAGCATAATGGTGTATCTAAACGGAGGAACCGCGCATTATTAAATATGGTACAATCAATGATGAGCCATGAAAACATCCTAAAATTATTTTACGGTCATGCACCAATTGCTGCGTGCTACACACTAAATCGTGTTTCATCTAAATTGATCAACAAAACTCCATACGAGTTATGGAAAGGAAGACAGCTCAACTTATAATATATGAAAGTTTGGGATTGTAACGTTTATGTGAAGCGTACTGAATTGGATAAGTTTGAGAGTAAATTGATAAATGTATAGTTGTGGATATCCAAAAAAGATTGGATGTCAATTCTATAATCTCATTGATAAGAAAGTCCAACAGAAACAGTTCATTCTAGGAGAGGACAGTAGGAGCAGAATAAATCTTGAAGGAGTTTAATAGTCCACAAATATAGTTAACGAGTAGATGAACCTGAGTCTGATCTCACAACTATTGATGGACATACTCTTGATCAGGAAGTAGAGACTTCTAGGGATAAATCAGCTCCGCGTAAATCTTGTGGGATCATTTGACTTCCTAGAAGGTACAAATCCATGATTACTAATCAAGGATGATTAACCTATTAGCTACTAAGAAATAAAGTCAAATGTTTGACTCAAAGAGATGGTAAGAGATCATGAAATTCAAGATGAACTCGATGTATGTGAACAAGGTTTAGACCTTGATCGACCAGCTTGATGGGTTAAAACCCATCGGTTTAAATGAGTTTACAAGAAAGAGGTTGACGTGGATGGAAACATCCATGCATATAAAATAAGGCTAGTAACAAAAGGATTACAAACAAAGACAAAGAGTTGATTTTGATGAAACCCTTTTACTTATAGCCATACTTAAGTCCATTCGAATTTTATTTGCAATGGCTGCATATCATGAATATAAGATATGGAAAATGGATGTCAAAAATATATTCCTTAACGGGAACTTGTAAGAGGAATTGTACTTAACACAACCCAAAGTTTTTGTATCAAAAGATGCTAACAGGATATGTAGGCTTAATCTATTCATATATGGATTGAAGCAAGTCTCTACGAGATGGAATTTTTGATTTGATGAGACAATCAAAATGTTTGATTTTATAGAAAACGAAGACAATACGTATGTTTATAAAAAGATAATAGGAGCGTTGTCATATTCCTAATATTATATGTAGATAACATATTTTTAACAAGAAACAACATCTCTATATTTCAATCGTTGAAATTGTGTTTGTTAAAAGATTTCTCCATGAAAGATAGGGGAGAGACAATTTGATCTATAGAGATAGATCTAGAAGATTGCTTAACTCATCCTAATCTACGTAGATAAAATGGAGAAAATAAACTAGAGTTCATGAATACACTAGTACTTTTAGTCAGACTAGAAATGATTGCAAATATCAATCATGATATTGGTTTACTCTTAAGCGGTGTGTTGAAAATGTTCCAAATAAAAAGGTTGTGGTTTGGATTAGGAAGTTCATCAATGAACTTGGAGTAGTTCCAAACATTGTTGATATCATGCTTCTGCATTATGATAACAATGGAGACATCGAGCAAACGAAGGAACTAAAATCTCATCAATGATCCAAACATGTGTTAAGGTGGTATCATCTTATCAGAGAGATAATACAAAGAAATGATATAAAGAAAAAATGAGTTCTCATAATTGATTAAATTACAGATCCACAAATAAGGAATTGTTGCAGTATGAACATGCTTTCATGTAGGCTCTTATAATATTAGATATATAAGTTATTGGATATAGTGTAACTAAGAGTTTGTAAGTGTTATGCCTTAAGTTTAACCAACTTTACATGTAAATACTTTTAATATAAAATTGACTTAATTTTATGGTAGGTCTATTATTTAATTAATAGTTAATTAAATTAAATAATAGAGTCCGTAGATTTAAATTTTAGTAATTTGTTAATCACAAGAAGTTATAATTGTGAGATTTAAATCACCTATTACTGAATCTTAAATCATTCATTGTCGTAAATTATAACGAGATACGGATATTGTTATTATGGATAAACCATCACGTGTAGCTTTTTTACTTGTGAAATAAGTAGCCGATCTCACAAGTTAAGTGTAGTGATACTTAAATTAACATGTTGATTTTTGTTATAGAACAAAATGTGGGAGACTTAAAGAGGAGATTCCACATGGACAACTATTTAAGTGTTAGTAGTTAATCTCTAACGTTTGGCAGTGAAATTGGTCCTTTGACTTGAGATCATCATATTACTTTATATGAGGACAGTTATACTTTAGTGATGTTGGATGTTGCTCTGCCAAGGGTTGCTAATACGACATTGTTTGGATATGTCAGGAATCATATGAACGCTGTGAATGATCAATAGAGGATTTATCATTCTTAGATAGTATGATATTATGATTTATATTTTATTCAGTTAAATTGATAACAAAATTCTTGGCCAAGATGTGTTACACCCCCATTCATATAGATAACTATCCATTAACCTGTGTGGGAATGAAATTGATGACTCGACCTAGGCATAAAATTTCACACTTTTTTTTACCTGATAAAACAACATAACTATGTCTCTAACCCTATAGGTCGTCATCCATATACATCGAACTCTGGAATTCCGTAAGAGCTCCATAGCTAGCCGTGCTCTCTATGTAGTTCCAGGCTCACCTACAATGCAAGAACTACATAAGCCAATGCTTAGTAAGCAAAAATCATGTATGTCATGAATATGAATAATAATGATATATGACACTATGCCATTTACATTAAACATTACGATAAAGAAGCATCATATTCTAATATTCATCAAAGTTGACTCGAAATCATTTCATTTGAAACCTTTCATTTCATTGGACCCTTGACCCACCTACTATGCACCGGATAGAGCTCTACATAATATCAATATCAATAATCAAATGGCCAATATGAAATCGACATCGGCGAGTGAACCATCCTCTTGTGACTACTAGAGGCCTATTCCCTAACTATCCCTATGATCACCCAAGAAGTCTCCCACTCGATAGCGCCAATAATCATAATATCACAAGGGTACAGTCGAGTGGTCCACCCTCCCGTGATCACCAAAGGCTCATCCCCTATCTACTTTTGCAATCACCGAGGAAGTATCACCCGCGATGCCAAATATATCACATAAGCATACCTCACATGCCTCGGTGCTCTAGTAGTGGTCAATAAGAATATTTATAAAGAAAACTCACTTTGAAATCATGTTTCACATGCAGGATTTTCAACCATGATCACATGTCGTGCTTGCAGATGAAAATGCTCATGAATGATATATTTAATGAAAATTGATGTCAATAGGTTCTCCAACCTCTTACTCAACGATCATAACCATCATATGATGTGCAATAATCCTCTTATCAAAGTTATGTGACTATTTCAACATTACCATATGACAAATACTAGGCTCTTGCATCGTAGTTGCATATGGATTTTTACTTACCTTTCGCTTTTGTGTGTGCAAGCTCCTATAGAGTGTATATCAATTTCCTTTTTTGCTCAATGTCGAAAAATCACTTGTATTACCATCTAATATTAAAGTCAATCCTCCATTTAATAACCTTAACACACACAATCCCAAAATACGTCCATTCACGCTAAAACAATTTAGATGAAATCATTATTTCAAGTTACCAATGACATTATAAATTGATCCCATAAGTCTCGCTATTTCTCGAATCCAATTATGAACGTCAACATCATCCAATTGTTGTCGACAACCTAGTGCTCATTATAATCTATTTTCTAGGGCCAAAAGATAATTAATAGATATGTAAAGGTTGAAATCACATTAAAAACACAAATGGGCAGAATCTATTTTCAGATTTCTATTACCGTCCAATTATTTTTCTAATCCTTTTTCACCCCCTTAACTATAATGAACAAATTACAAATTTTACCACACTTATATAACATCTATGTGAAGGTAATCATGATTTAAAGTTGTGACAAATGAAGTGTTTTCAGCCTCAAAAACCGTCCCCTTTTCACCACACCAAATCAGGCAGTTTTCTTTTCTTGTGACTGTTTTCGGTTTCCATTTTACTAGCATGTCACCAATTAGATTTCAAGATGTTAGAAGACCATTTATATTCTTGTAACTCTCATATAAAAACATTCATTTACATAGATACAAGTTATATCTTAAGTATTATCCAAAATCAAAGTTTAAACCATTCAAATATAGTAAATCCTCATCTCTGTCCAGATTACTTTCTTTCAAATTCTTATAATTAATTACCTCTAGTTAGGCATCATAAAATCATTAACAACACTCCAACCTAATCACAAGAAAGTTCAGAAGTTCAAGAAATCATAAACCCCTTAAGAAATAATGGATACAAACCTCAAAACTATGAAGTAACAAAGCTGTCCAGAATTTTCAGCTTCTTGTTTTCTTATCCCTTTTTGCTTCCTTTGCTTTCACCACTTGGGGTCAGTTGGGGCTGTCTTTGCAGAGTCATGTCTCTTATTTAGGATCTATTTAAGAAGTCTTAAGGATTGGGGTCATGAGTGATACTTAAAGGTGAAGGAATTTGTGATTACAAGACAAGTATTCCCCAAGCATGAGGTGTCCAAGCAGGATGTGGCTCCTTGCAGCCAAATCTGACTTTTCTCCTATCTTATATGGAGTCATTTGTCACTTAGGAGATGCACATCTATCCCATATAAAGTTCTAAGGATTTAGAAGACGTGCTGGATGCCTTATGGTTGAAGCAATTATACATTAAAGTGATAAGTCTCCTAGCATCAGCTGTCTAAGTAGGAGGTGGCTTCTTGCAGCCAACTTTGACTTCTCCCTTGCACCATATGGAGCCATATGTGACTTAGAAGAGTTATATATATCTTTTGTAAAGTGCTAAGGACTTATAAGATGTGTTGGAGGCTTAAGGTTGAAGGAATTAGAGTTTAAAGTGACTAGTCGTCACATGTTAAGTATGTGTTGTCTCCTTTGATTAAATTCTGATTTCTTACTTATCATTGGGGGGTTTTTTTTTATTTTTTAATGAAATTTAGGGATAATATATCACATATAAGAAGTCTTAAAGGAGTGATAGACGTGAATAATGTTTAAGAGTGAATGAATTGACCATTACAAAGACAAATGAATAGGGATGACGTGTACTACGTATCAAGGTGTTCCTTATAGCAAAATCCGATTTTTACATCTATCCTTGCAAGTATAAATCAAGTGTTGTTGGCTTATTTTAATGTCTTAAAAATCCGTTTTACTTGCCCTAATATCCCAAAACATATTATAGAGCCAATTCCTTAACTATTCATTTGATTACTTACCCGATTCTCAACTGATTTCAACAATTCGTATCTTCATATTTATAACATCATATAAAACATATATTATTACTTCGTGATTATGTCACTTCATGTCTTATGTCCCAAATATGGTAATTACCTTTCTAGTGTTTAAAGTGACCTCGATCAGCTGAATGGAAAGCTTAAACCTTCGTCAATACAAATTTTCAGCCTTTCCGATATTGCATTACTTACCAATCTAATCTTCAACATTTAGTTAACCTAATTTTTTATCATAGCTCAATACAAAATTCACCACCTAGGTCAAGGAGTCGAAGTTTATCACCATGTAAAAATTATAAAGCCTTAACAATCGAAGATACCGTTTTAAGAGAAAGCAATTAGAAAATTGATGCTAATGACAATGTAATTAGCATGAAATGCATGAATCATATTGACCATATGTATAACGTGAAGCTCGAGGTATTACAAGATGTACTCATAAGTCGAATCATATTGGCAAAAGGATTATAGTTTCATCGTAAATAAACAAATTTGGTTTTGTCATACCACATGACATTTTTCGTCACATGTATTGTCTTGACACATTGCTAGATGTCAATTTAGGATGACAAATATAAATTGGTAATAAATTACAAAATGGATATTTTAATTTATCAATTTTGATTAGATTAAAATAATAATTCACATTATTTGGTCTCGTGATAAAAAAATCTAATAGGTCACATACAAAATGAAAACTAGAAAAATGAGATTTATCAGTTAATTAATTGAAAAATGTTGGCTAATTAATTAATTGGGTTGCTCGTTATAGATAATTAATTCATGGACCAAATTCAATTAATTGGATTAATTAAATATTGCACCGGGTTAAGTTTAAGGGATGGGTCAAGCTCCATTTCGACTTATATGAATAAGTTGCTAGGGTTTGAAAATTCATAAGAGATTCGTATTCTTGTTGCCTATGTGGATTTTTATTTGAAGTTATATAATTGGACAACTGTGAATTGCAGATCGTGATTGTTCATGTTCTAAGATCAGCAAATGAGCTTGCAGATTTTGTCAAAGGCATTGTTCAAAACACAAAGCAAATCCATGGTGAGAATTGAAGAATAATTTTTTTCGCTATGCATGACCCAAAAAAATAAAATTTATAATTCAGCAATTTGTTCTCCCAACTGGTTGGCAAGTACATTTTGGATTACAATTTTCGAACTTTTAAGAATGTTCTCATATCATTTTGAAGTACTAACATTGTACTTTAAAATATACATTTCAATTCGCAAAATCACTAGACGATGAGGTAACAATAACAAATAAAATTGGTTACACGAAATGAATTTAATAAATCTAATATGTAACCATCACAACTTTTAACTTATTTTCTGACTATATTTTACAATCGTCAGGATAATTCTTTAGAATGTTCTCAAAAATTTATGACCACCTATGCAATTCATAAACCAAAATAAGAAATCGTTAAACATTTGAATTAAAATAGTTAGTCAAAGATGGTTGCTAAAATAATTTAATAATTTAATTTTGTTCTCTTGAACACCGATGTCAACTTAGATAAATTTTTATTCGACATCAATCAACACTAGTCGGATTTGAATATCCGTGTCCCATTAGTCGAAGTGCAGAAAATTTTAATTTCAAGAGAAGAATGTTAAATGTGTTGGATTCTCGTGAATTACATACATAATTAAATGTTTGCTATGGCCGCATTGTGATTAATTAATTTTTTTGAATATACAAAGAGACTTATTAAGTTATATTATTCTAGAATATAATAAATCTATTCACGTGTGGAATAAGGTCTATTAATTTACGAGATGCTGCTAATGTTATGGTGGCGCCTGATGCTACTAATGATGCTGGTGCGATGGTTGGTTTTGATGATGGTGGTGGTGCTAGAGATGGTAGTGGTGGATCCGGCGATGGCGGTGAGCTGTTGGTTTTAGTTTTGGTTGTTGAAGTGGTTGTGGTGGTTTCCATATTTTAATGTTGTTGGGGTTCGAGTGGTTTTTGTTGGTGGTGCTAGTGGAGGTACTAGTGTTGGTGGTGGATTTGGCAACGACGGTGACAGTGAGGTTGGTGGTGGCAGGGACTATGTCGGAGTTCTGTAATTCATAACAATTAGAGGCAACGTTGATAGAGTGAAGCTAGTGACCTTGGTGATGGGGGGAGGTTCTTTGGTTGGCTGCTGGTGCTGTTGGTGTGGTGGTGGGTTGGTGATAGTGGTACTCTAGGTGGTTAGTACAGGTAGTGGTGGATCTAGCACTGGCTATGAGGTATTGGCTTTGGTTTTGTTTGTTGGAGTGGTGGTGGTAGTTTCCATATTTTGGTGGTATTAAGGGTTTGGGTGGTTTTTATTGGTGGTGCAACTACTGGTGATGGTGGTAGATTTGATGGTGGCTGTGGCGATCATGATCGTGGCAGTGGTGTGGTGGTTGTAGGTGGGATGGCGTAGGGTGGGGATGTTTTATGATCAATTATTTGGCTGATTGTGACCAATAATTTGAGATTGTTACCAATAAATTGAATATTCCGTTGTCAATAACTAATATGCAATCGATAATTTATAACCAATAGATAATGTGACCTAAAAACTTGAGTTGTGACTTATAAAATTTGTTATGTGTGACCGATAAATAAATAGTGACCTGTAAATTTGAGATTTGTAACAATGCTACCAAAAGTGGTACCTCGCGGATCCCCAGGATGATGACTGAAGATGACACGAACAAAGCCTTCCAAATACCTGAAACAAAGGTAACGAGGTGTGTGCTCGTCGTCCCTCCAATGCTTAAGTCAGAAAAGGGATGCAAAGAAGAATATATGCTGGAAATTGTGTATGTAGAACGTACCTGAATAATGGACCTGGGTCCTGTATTTATAGCGGTAGGTAGTGCACTCCTAGTAGGATTGAATAAGTTGGATGTTCTTATCTAATAGAGTCTTGCCTGAGAGAAGTATACTATTTATAATATAATTGCATGACCAATGATACAATTGTTGACATAGAGTTCTTGTGGGCGTAGGAGTCCTGGGTAGAGATGTTTGAATCACATTGAAATCCTCAGAAGGTAAGACTTATTACGGGCTCGGGTGAAAAGTTTGGCTGGAAGGACAGTGCTTGAGTACTTAACCTCGAGGACTTATGGGCTTAGGAGATAGAGTAGAGTCTTCGGGATAAACACCTCGAAGACCATATAAACCCCAGGGACTATACCGCAAAATGAAATTATAAAATTCAAAATGTCCTCGAAACAATAGTCGTCGAGACATGTCAGTCCTTGAGTATCCAACTTGGCAATATCACTGGACCTCGCGCACTCCTTCGTAGAGCTAGCACTCAATGGAGGGGTGCGCTTGGATGTGTGCCACGTGTCGTATCTTGAATGGCTCAAGATAGCGACTTTGGCCTTCCGTATTCCCTCCCTATAAATACCCTCATTTACCTTTCATTTTTTACTTTTACTCACTGTGAAAAACCACTCTACAAACTCGTGCTCGAGGAAAGTAATCCTAATCTAGGCATCAAGAATTCTTTAGGTAAGGCTCGAGACTTCAGTTATTTTTCTAGTACTATTTAAGCAATGTCGGGTAGTGAGGGTAGTGATCGTTCTGAAAGCTAGGGGGGTAATGAGGGCTCAGGAAAGGTGTTAATACCATTAGCTATTCCTATCGACGCCAAACCTAGGTCCTCGGGTGATGTCGTTTTGGAGTACCTTGACCAGGTCAGTACCTTGAAGGAACACCTTGCAATAGCTGCGGCTAGGGAACATGGGTTAATGCCTAACTATGACATTAGATGTCCAAACCTCGAGGATAGGATGGTAAGGGCTCGACAAGGGGAGTTTGTTATTTTTAGGGAGACACTTAAGGCTGGGTTCAGGTGGCCATTACATCCTTTCTTTACTGCATTACTGGTCGAGCACTCTATGTGCCCTGGGCAATTAGTGCCCAACGCCTGGAGAATGGTAGTATAATTTTTTATTGCTTGTAGGTATTTAGGCATCGTCCCTTGTGTTGACCTTTGCAAGTTAGTCTTCGAGCTCAAGAAGTACCCTAGATATACATGCTTTGGGTACCTCTTGGCCATAGGAGGGTTCAGGGTCCCGAGGATGTCTAGTTCTTTGAAGGGGTGGCGGGCGGGTTGGTTCTATGTTATAGCTCGAGACCTTGACTTTCCTTTCTGGCCTGAGTGGGGAATCCCCGATGCCGAGAAGTTTTGTGAGGGTGAAGTGTATCCAGACCATTTGGAGCGAGATAGGAGGATGCTGGTGAAGCTGTGCCCTCTGTTCTCGAGCATGAAAGAGATCAGGGAAGAGGTGATAGATCTGGCAGATGTTAGAGGCATCGAGGGTAGGGTTTACCTCTACCATCCATGTTCTTTTGGAATATCTCGAGCTTATGCTCGTTCTAATGTGTTGTTCTTTCCTTTCAGGAATGTCTTTTGATCCTCGAGCATTGCGTAACTTCGTAAATTCTAGGGCCGGTGCCCAGCCTCAGGGCCAGCCCCAGACGAAGAAGAAAAGCAAGAAGAGGCCTCGAGGCCCCCAATCTGACCACATGGAAAGGGGTCCTAGTGAAACATCACGACCTCAACCAGAGCTACCGAGCCCGACGTTCCAGCAAAGCCAGAGGTCTCCAACTCCCAGGGTCACTCCTCGAGCTCCCTTTGAAGTCGTCGATCTTGAGGACGACACCACTCCTACGGTGGCTTCGATTACTGAGGAGTTTGAAAAGTGCCCCCTGGTCCCGAGCTTGGTCACAAAATATCGGGAGGATGTTGAGCTTGATGAGGACGTCAAGGACCTCGAGCTCCTTATAATGAAGGTTATCCTCGATATTTTTACTTTGAATTCTTTTGTTTACTGTGCAAGATGTGATGCTCGAGGTTTATTGCTTGCAAGTTTTGAGTGTTGCTCGAGGAGTCACCCAAAGAGGTCTTGGAGAGTCCAAGAGAATTGTTGATATTACGGAGTCCCCGAGAAGTAAAGACATGAGGATTGCTGAGCTCGAGGCTGAGCACGAGGCTTGGCTGAAGGAGTACGAGGATGTCCATAAGGAAAACAGGAAATTGAGGGACGAGGCTGGGGCTACGAAGGATGAGGCCAAGGAAGCTAAACTCGAACTGATGCGAAAGACCAAAAAGTTCGAGAACAAGATAGCGAAAGTCAAGGAGCGAGCTTGGGAAGAATTTAAGACGTCAGAGGACTGCGACAGAATCAAGGACGAGTACGGCTCGGGTGCCTACCTCCATGCTTTTAAGGAGGCTCGAGCTTTTCTTCGTCCAAGGTTGCCTGACGTTATCCCTGAGGCCTGAAGATAGTGCCCTCCACTACTGATACTCTCGAGCTCTTAGAGTCTGATGATGGGGGACCGAATGAGGAAGATGATAGCATGGAGGGAGGAGAGGTTGAGGATGCAGATGATGAGATCGATATTACAAACCTCGATCCCCCATTGGGGCATATAGGCTAGGCAAATCCCACCCCTATCCTCGCGCTCTGTTTTTACTTTTTGTAACACATTTTGGAAATGTAATCAAGTGTTTTTCTTGAGGTTATGATTGTACTAGCTTTTGTCCTGTGTTAAATTTTTATTGTAAATGATAGCTCGATCTTGATCACAATTCTCGAGGACCTATATACCTCGATCACTTGTTTTAACATTTATGTTGTTTGTGTATATGGTCTTTTTTTTTACGGCTCGAGGGATGTCATCTCGAGGAATGTTAGAGTTTAACCAAAAGATGATTTGATGATCTCGATGATGAGTGATTTACACTCATTATATTATGCCATTAATTTCATGATTTTGCTATCTTGGAGAGTATTTTAGAAGTGCTAACAAGTGATTTTGGTGTTGTTTTGTAGATTGATGGAAGTGGAGAAAACAAGAGCTAAAAGAGGCCAAAGGAAGGAAATAGGCAAAAGTTAGCGAAATTGGATGAAATGACCAAAATGTAAGAGATCCAAAGTTCGAGGATTAAAATGAAATTAATCAAAAGTCGTGTCGAAACTCACGATGAAGATCCGAGAGTGCTAGGATTCAATTGGATGAAGGAAGGTGTCCAAGGGATCAAATTTAGTCAAAATATGATCACAAATCATTTTCCAACCGAAAAGTTACGCGCCGAAGTTTTGGTCTCACATTGAGACCTATTTCTGACATCGTAAACGATCGAATTGGGAAATGATGTTAGAAGAAAAGTTATAGCCCTTTGAGTTACTTTCCAACGCATCTTGAATCATCTCAACCGGACATCGGATAAAGAAGTTATGCTAAAAATACTGAAGGAGGCAAAAACTGCCTTTTCCACCCGAAGTGGGCGCCGTGGCGCCCAAGATGCTGAAAACAACAGTGAACGTGGCGCCGTGGTGCCCATCTCGCCTGTGCGGAAAAACGGGATTTTATATTTTTGGAATCTTTTTTTGGCCCAACTCAATCCTAATTCGTCCAATAACCCCAACATACTATAAATACTCTTTAAAAACCCTATTTTCATGAGGGATGGAAGGGGGCAAGATGGAAGAATTCAACCACACAATTTGAAGGAGGCAAACATCAAAAGGAAGGAGGAACAATATCAAGGAAGAAGATTGAAGATCTACCCAAAAGACTAGTTTTTTCTATCATTTTCCTTATATTGTTTATTATAATTTGTATGATTTTCATTTATTACATCATGAATTAAACAATTTATCTAAGGGATTGATGTAGCCGAATCAAGATTATGGTTTGATGATTTTATAATTATTTCTTTGATTTTCCCGCTTATATTTAATTGTATCATGATTTTAACGCTTTCAATTGCCTGATCAACTATTGGATGATTTGATGCTTATCAATTCCGACGCTCGAGAGAATGGGAATTTAGGCGTGATCATAAGAATAATACAGCATAGAATTTATATGTTTTGAGAGAAAGTATAAATCTGTGAAGCTTACTCCATAAAAGAATCGGATCTTTATTAAATTATTGATTTTCAATTTTGAACAGAGATGTTAGAATTGGGATCTAGGGTTAATTTCTAATCGGTGCTTGAGAGAGGGGGTTAGAAATACATTAGGATTCTTGCTTTTAAATATGGGAAAATTAATTGGAATAATTTGAATTCATTGAATCATAATTGAAAGTTAGGTGAAATCAATCCCTAAGCCTTCTCATTTGATAAATTTGCATTCTCCAATTTTGTCGCATCCAATTCACGTTAGATTTAGTTTATATCATTCACTCATAAAACATTAAATCCATTCAATCATACATTTGTCTAAATAAAATAGAAATTTCACAATTGTAGTACTCAGTGAAATTTAAATTACAATCCATGTAGGTTCGACACTCTTTACTCTATTACTATATTACAAAACTTGACACCGTACACTTGAGGTATAAAATCACATTGCATAAATCGCGTGGCAAGTTTTTGGCGCTGTTGCCGGGGTTTTTTAATTTGATTTTTACTAATATTATTACCAAGTAATTTCTATTTTAATTTAGATTTTTTTATTTATTTTTTGGTTTTTTGTTAATTTTGGCTATCCATCCTGATCATTTTTGGTATTCTTTTCAGGAACTACTCAATAATATATGCATGTTTCCAACAGTGGCAAGAGAGCATAGCAATTGAAATAAGTAATCTCAACATGGATACAAATGACGTGGTTGTAGAAAATGTCTTCTGTCAGATTTGCTAGGAGATGCATTACATCGAGTACTGTTGACATACACCCATGAACCCTTATACAATAAAGATTGTAAGGTTTATACATTATTTAAAATGCCGACAAGAAGCGATTGACAACTCTGATGAAGACTATATGCCTTTGGAAGATTATGCACCTGACGATTGGGATGAGGACATCATACTTACGGGAAAAGGTCCTCCTATGTTGAATGAGAGGGTGATTGCAAAGTACTACAATAAATTGGCCAATTTGGAAGAGAGCAAAATATCGATTGGAGATTGGAGTTACTTGAATGAATTGAAAAGGTGGAAATACAAACCACTCGAAGGGGTTAAAAAGAAAGATTCCTCGTTGCTTGTGGATCTTGAATGTGGATCAATCGGTCAATCCGAAGAAATTTCAACAATCGTAGAAGAGCCTGAAGTGAATGACAACTTGATCACAAAGGAACCAAACGAAGATGTAGAAATCAATGAAGATAAAAGCAACATAAATTCGTTCGAATTCATTGATGTTAGACAAATTGATTTTGTGATTAAGTTCGATGAAGAAGTTGAAGTCTACATTGTTAAATTTGAATCGGATGGCCTAAAAAGATCCTATTACATTGAAAAGGGCAACGACGAGATTTGGAGAAACAACGAAGAGTAGAGCAAAATCAAAAGAAGAAAAATGGACAGGGCATCAAAAGCCTTCTTTAAAGTTCCATGATGCAATTGCCAAACTCAAGCTAATGACTATAAAGAAGCGCTTCTTGGAAGGCAACCCAAGCATTTTATTTTATTTTTATTTTTATTTCGTTTTCTATTTTTGATTAATAGGATAGTTTCAATTATTTTATAATTTCTATTTAGGAATTCATCAGCCATATCCCATCTTCCCTTAGGTTTATAAGTAGTCAAGTTGGTTATTTGATGTTTGAGCTAAGTAACACTTGTTTCATGTATTTAATATCTAAATTTGATTTTTCAGGAACATAACTTCACGGAACAATCATACCAACTTTGACAAGGAGAACATGAAAAATCTCA
This sequence comes from Olea europaea var. sylvestris, assembly GCF_002742605.1. NCBI lineage: Eukaryota > Viridiplantae > Streptophyta > Magnoliopsida > Lamiales > Oleaceae > Olea > Olea europaea. The sequence goes on along the minus strand of NC_036249.1, from coordinate 17,522,464 downwards.
AGTTTGGGGGTAAAAGCTAGAAGAAGCGTCCATCAAATTCAACGTCAGAGCACAGACTGTCATTGGCAATTCAGACAATTCAGGGAAGTCCTGCTCATTTTCTTTTAATTTAACATTGGGGACAATGTTTAGTTTAAGTTTGGGGGAGTATATTATAAATTATCTAGAATTGCCTAATTTTCTTATTATTGTGTGAATTGTGTGCATTTAAAAAAAAATTATTTTATTTTATTTGTGTGTTTGTTTTTAATTTCTTAACTGTGTGTATTGTTAAAAAAAATGAATTTATTATTAATATTTTGCATGCTTGTGTGAGTTAGAAAGCCTTGTCGGCGATAATATATATTATTGAGAACATGTGTTGATTTATGAATTGTGGACGAGTTATGTGATCGAGTTAAATTTTTGCTTATTCGTGTGAAACGGAAAATATTTATGCACGTGAGTTAACTAGCGTTGGGCATGAGTAGCTTAATTCACGTTTATAGGTTGAAAAAGAGAACTTAGATGCTAAATTCAAACAACCTTTAAATATCATTATATCCTTAAACCAAATATAGGCTGTTTGGTAGGTTAAGCTGTTGTAAGGAAACTTGGAGATATATGTGGATTCAGCGTGTGCTAAATTTTGTGTGGATTGTCTGAGACTAATAGGATGAAATTGGGTGAAAACCTTAAGTTAGAGGTCAATTTTCGAGAATAAATGTTTAATAAGGGGCATTGCACTAATCATTGCATAAAAAAAAAAAGATCCCAATGAGGACAACTTTAATAATCTCATTGTAAATTGTCTCTTCGTAGCCTTTATGACTCGAGTGATTAAGCCTATAAGGGTTTAAAACCTGGTGTCCTAAAGTCTTCTGATTTGGGAGTCATCGGCCTAAAACTCGCTACAAGGGTCATTTAGAAAGCTTAAGGAAGGGACGTCTGCACAAAGGATGATTAAGGAGTAAAATTTATATCTGAAAAAAATAAAAATAAATTTGGAAATCACATGCCTTGATTAAACCCCGAACACTTGTTTTAGAGGATTAGACCTTTGATGAGAGAACAGTAACTTGGTTGATTCTGAGAGGTTGAAGCAGTCAAAAATAAGGAGAATCCTCATTTCTTGACATGTGGAACTACAACCAGTAAAATCTAACCAAACTTGAGTGGTGTAAGAAATTAGTATTGAAAATTTAACCTTAGGTTACACCATTGGAAAGAGAAAGGAAAATATAAGTGTGGGGGTGTGTGAATCCCACGAGCGAAGCAAGGAAAAATTTGACTTCTAAGGTCGGGAATTGGGTCAACTTATTATTGTACAGCATTGCACTGGACTCTCTCCACACACACACACACACACACTCGTTTTGCATTGAATAGGTGAGAATTTAGCTTTTGCATTATAGCTTTGAAGTGATTCATGGAATCGAAGTTATGTTTTTAATCCTGAGACATGAAGGCAAGCTATCTAGCGAAATTTATTTTAAGTGATTTTGTTTGTCTTAGTTGTGCTTGTGTGTCCATTAATTATTTTTATTGGTTTTGGTGTTTGCTCGAGGACAAGCAAAAGATTATGTTTGGGGGTGTTTGATGAGTGATTTACACTTATTATATTATGCCATTAATTTCATGATTTTGCTATCTTGGAGAGTATTTTAGAAGTGCTAACAAGTGATTTTGGTGTTGTTTTGTAGATTGATGGAAGTGGAGAAAACAAGAGCTAAAAGAGGCCAAAGGAAGGAAATAGGCAAAAGTTAACGAAATTGGATGAAATGACCAAAATGTAAGAGATCCAAAGTTCGAGGATTAAAATGAAATTAATCAAAAGTCGTATCGAAACTCAAAATGAAGATCCGAGATCGCTAGGAGTCAATTGAATGAAGGAAGGTGTCCAAGGGATCAAATTTAGTCAAAATATGATCACAAATCATTTTCCAACCGAAAAGTTACGCGCCGGAGTTTTGGTCTCACATTGAGACATATTTCTGACAAAGTAAACGATCGAATTGGGAAATGATGTTTGAAGAAAAGTTATAGCCCTTTGAGTTACCTTTCCAACGCATCTTGAATCATCTCAATCGGATATCGGATAAAGAAGTTATGCTAAAAATACTGAAAGAGGCGAAAACTGCCTTTTCCACCCAAAGTGGGCGCCATGGCGCCCAAGATGCTGAAAACAACAGTGAACGTGGCGCCATGGCACCCATCTTGGGTGCTGTGGCACCGCCTGTGAGGAAAAACAGGATTTTATATTTTTGGAATCTTTTCTTGGTCTAATTCAACCCTAATTCGTCCAATAACCCCAACATACTATAAATACCATTTAAAAACCCTATTTTCATGAGGGATGGAAGGGGGCAAGATGTAAGAATTCAACTACACAATTTGAAGGAGGCAAACATCAAAAGGAAGGAGGAACAACATCAAGGAAGAAGATTGAAGATCTACCCAATAGACTAGTTTTTTCTATCATTTTCCTTATGTTGTTTATTATAATTTGTATGATTTTCATTTATTACACCATGAATTAAACAATTTATCTAGGGGATTGATGTAGCCGAATCAAGATTATGGTTTGATGATTTTATAATTATTTCTTTGATTTTCCCGCTTATATTTAATTGTATCATGATTTTAAAGCTTTCAATTGCCTAATCAACAGTTGGATGATTTGATGCTAGTCAATTCCGACGCTCGAGAGAGTGGGAATTTAGGCGTGATCATAAGAATGATACAACATAGAATTTATAAGTTTCGAGAGAAAGTATAAATCTGTGAAGCTTACTCCATAAAAGAATCGGATCTTTATTAAATTATTGATTTTCAATTTTGAACAGAGATGTTAGAATTGGGATCTAGGGTTAATTTCTAATCGGTGCTTGAGAGAGGGGGTTAGAAATACATTAGGATTCTTGCTTTTAAATATGAGAAAATTAATTGGAATAATTTGAATTCATTGAATCATAATTGAAAGTTAGGTGAAATCAATCCCTAAGCCTTCTCATTTGATAAATTTGCATTCTCCAATTTTGTCGCATCCAATTCACGTTAGATTTAGTTTATATCATTCACTTATAAAACATTAAATTCATTCAATCATACATTTGTCTAAATAAAGTAGAAATTTCACAATTGTAGTACTTAGTGAAATTTAAATTACAATCCCTGTGGGTTCGACACTCTTTAATCTATTACTATATTACAAAACTTGACACCGTACACTTGCGATATAAAATCACGTTGCATAAATCGCGTGGCACTCGACCATTAAGATAATTAGTTAATACCTCGACGATAATGATTCAATGCTAATCTCGATGCCTAAATGAAGTTTTAACCTTGACGCCTAAGATATTATATCCGACGACAAAGATTCATTTTTGATGAGCTTGACCAATAGGATTATCTTGAGGATTGAATTTCACAAAATCATTTTCAAAATTATGCATTGAGCTCTAGCATAGTACATGTTTATCTCGAGGACTCAATTTCGTAAAATCATTTTCGATGATCAGTGTTGAGCTCGAGCATATAAGTTATCTCGAGGACTCATTTTCACAAAATCATTTTTCGAAATTATGTATTGAGCTTGAGCATAGTTCATGTTTATCTCGAGGACTCAATTTCGTAAAATCATTTTCGATGATCAGTGTTGAGCTCGAGCATATAAGTTATCTCGATGACTCAATTTCACAAAATCATTGTTCGAAATTATGTATTGAGCTTAAGCATAGTACATGTTTATCTCGAGGACTCAATTTCTTAAAGGTTTCGGACAAAGGTAGTAACTCGATCAGGTCATTCCTTAGTAGGGGGATTATCTCGAGGATTAATGACAATGTATGGTACCGACCTATAACATGATTCCCGAGGACAAGGATGGCATTTTTATAAGATCTGTCACATCATTGATCGAGCACTGTGTGGTCGGGAATGTTATTTGTATCATTTGCCCTGGTAACAATCTCTATGAGTTTGCTCGTGGTAATACTTTTTGATTGCTTGCGTGGGGCAAAGCTTTTTGATTGCTTGAGCGGGGCAAGGCTTTAATGTTGCTTACTGCGGCAAGGCTTTTTGATTGCTTGCGCGGGGCAAGGCATTTTGATTGCTTGCGTGGGCAAGGCTTCAGTTGCTTGCGTGGGGTAAGGCTTTTTGATTGCTTGCGCAAGGTAAGACTTTAGTTGCTTGCGCGGGGCAAGGCTTTAGTTGCTTGTGCGGAGTAAGGCTTGATTGCTTGCGCGGGGCAAGGCTTTAGTTGCTTGCGCGGGGCAAGGCTTTTTGATTGTTTGCGTGGGGCAAGGTTTGAGTTGCTTGCGCGGGGCAAAGCTTTTAGATTGCTTGCGCGGGGAAGGCTTTCAGTAGCTAGATCATATTTTGATGAATAACTTAATTCTTATCATATTTTAAAAATAGACTTGGCACGCAGGTTTGACGACTAAAAACGTGAATCTTGGTACGCAGGCCTGACTACCGAAAAATAAGACTTGGCACGCAGGCCTGAAAACTGAAAAAATTAACCTTGACACGCAGGCCTGACTACCGAAAAATGGAAGAACATGTTACTTGTAATATATTTTTAAATTCTCGACGTTCCATGGTCTTGGAAGTGGTCTTCCTGATGTATCCTTTAAATTGTATGCACCTCCTTGGAGCTGTCGAATGACTTCGAAGGGCCCTCCCAAACTGGTCCTAGCTTGCCCAGGGCATGATCCGCTGCTTCGGCCCTTCTTAACACAAGGTCTTCGGCTCTGAATCTCCGCATCTTCACTTTTTTATTGAAGTACTTTGCTGTTCTATCTTGGTAAGAGGCCACTCTTAAAGTTGCTTGATCCCGAACTTCTTCCAAGAGGTCAAGGTGTTCAGTGGTGCACCCTACATCTTCAGGCTTAAGCCTTCTTTGGCTGGGCAACCTGACTTCAACAGGGATGGTGGCCTCAATACCGAAAGCCAACATGAAGGGGGTTTCCCCCATAGTGGTTCTATCGGACGTTCTATATGTCCAAAGTATGGAAATAACTCATCAGACCAAGAACCTCTTACATCTCCGATCCTTGTACGGAGGTCTTGCAATATAATCCGATTGGTCACTTCGACAAGACCATTGCTTTGAGGATGGGAAACTGATGTCAAACGGTGATCAACCCTAGGTTGGAGCAGAAGCTTTTAAATTGTGCATTGTCAAACTGCCTGTCATTATCAGTTATGAGGACTTTCGGTATCCCGAACCTGTATATGATGGACCTCCAAATGAAACTTCTCAACTTAGGCTCTGAAATTGTTGCTAAAGGCTCAGCCTCCACCCACTTAGTGAAATACTCTACAGCCACCGCCACAAACTTCAATTGCCCCTTGCTATTGGAAAGGGACCAAGGATGTCAATTCCCCGTTGCTCAAACGGGGCCCTACAACTAATGCTAGTGAGGTCTTCTGCGGGAGAATGGATGATATTGCCGAATCTCTGGCACTTGTCACACTTCTTGACATATTCCTGGGCATCTTTCTTCATGGTAGGCCAATAATATCCATACCTTATGAGCTTGAAGGCTAATGCCCGAGCTCCTTGATGGTTCTCACATATCCCTTCTATGGAAGTGTGAGGCTTCTGCGAAGTAGAACTCCCTCAATCATGCAATACCTTGGAGCTTTGGACCGGATGTTTCTTGCTACTCGAGGATCTTCTGGAAGATTGCCATGTTTTATGAAGTCCACTATTGGATCCATCCACGATGGCTTATCATCAATATCCATTACACCTACGGTTTGATTGATGCTTGGCTCGATTACAATTCTAACGTGGACTATCCTGTCAAGTCCATCTATTTCCATGAACACCAATCTTGACAAGGCATCGGCCTTACAATTCTCAGTCCGAGTAATCTTCACAATTTCACAACCCTTGAACTTTTTCTGGAGATCATGCACTTTCAAGCAGTATAAGCTCATCTTCTCGTCCTTCCTATCGAACGTCCCTTCAATTTGTCCAACCACCAACAGAGAATCACTATAAATTTTGATATTTTCAAGCTCGAGATTGATGGCAAGTTCTATGGCTATGATGACGGCCTCATACTCTGCTTCATTATTGATCGCCTCAAATTCGAACCTGAATGGACACAGAATGTCTATGAGCATGTCCGGGCTTATGATTATGACCCATACACCCGATCCCGACGAGTTTGATGCTCCATCTACAAAAATTTACCACACGTCTGTAGTCAAGCTCGAGCTACCACCTGGCCCCCGAAGCCTTGGGTGAGTTCTGCAATGAAGTCTACTAAGGCCTGAGCTTTGATAGATGGACGGGGCTTGAACTCTATGTCAAATTCTCCGAGTTCAATTGCCCACCTCAGTAATCTTCCTGAGACATCTGGTTTCTGAAGAATGTGTTTTAGAGGCTGATTGGTGAGCACTACAATAGGATGTGACTGAAAATATTGTCGAAGCTTTCGTGCTACCACTATCAGTGCAAGGGCAAGTTGTTCTGCCAAAGTGTATCTTGTTTCTGTATCAAGTAGGACTTTGCTTACGTAATAAATGGGTTGCTGGGCCTTGTTGACCTCTTTCACCAAAACATCACTCACTGCATTCTGTGATACGACTAAGTATAAATACAAAGTATCCCCGGGCTCGGGTTTGGTGAGGATAGGAGGAGATTCCAATATCTGCTTGAGCTCCTGAAAAGCCTTCTCGCACTCCTCATTCCATTCAAAGCAATGATTACCCCTAAGGGCTTTAAAAAAAGGAAAGCACATGTCTACTGTTCGGGACATGAACCTGTTTAAGGCGGCTACCCTGCCTGTCAACTTTTGAACTTCTTTCTTGGTCCTTGATGATTCCATTGTTGCTAGAGCCTGAATCTTGTTGGAGTTGGCCTCAATCCCCCGATGAGTGATCATGAAACCCAGAAACTTTTCCGAAGTTACGCCGAACACACACTTCTCTAGGTTGAGCTTCATCTTATATTTTCATAGGGTGACGAACACCTTCTCAAGGTCGGATATGTGTTGCTCTACCTTCTTACTCTTTACAACCATGTCATCTACATAGGCCTCGATGTTCTTCCCTATCAAATTGGTGAAGATTATGTTGATGAGCCTCTTGGTTGCCCCAGCATTTTTCAACCCAAATGGCATCACCCTATAGTAATATATGGCTGAATCAGCCATGAATGAAGTCTTCTCTTGGTCTTCTTCAGCCATGAGGATTTGATGATACCTTGAGAATGCGTCTAAGAAGCTGTACAGCTTATGTCTGGATGTGCTATCCACAAGATTATCAATCCTGGGTAGCGGGTAGCTGTCTTTCGAGCACTCCTTATTAAGATCTGTGAAGTCAATGCAAAGCCTCCATTTACCACGGCTTTTTTCACAAGAACAACATTAGCGAGCCAATCGGGGTATTGGACTTTCCTTATGAAGCCCGCTCTCACCAATTTGCCAACTTCTTCCTGAATGACCACACATCTTTCCGGCGCAAACAACCTCTTCTTTTCCTTAACAAGTTTGGCCTTTGGGTTGATATTGAGTTATGGACAGCTACTTCTGAGTCTATCCCGGGCGTATCATCTACCTTCCATGCAAAAACATCGATGTTGCGGGTCAGACAATCGATGATTTCTTCTCGGAGGTTGGCCTGGAGATCCCGATAATAGTGATGGCTTTCTCGTGCTCGAGCTCGACCACTTCTAACTCCTCAACGGGGGCCAATCTGCCCCTTGGCTCGAGCTCGAGGTCTGAAAGTTGCATGACGTCTGTACTCATTCCTCGGATGCTAGTAACATAGCACTGTCTGGCAGCCGTTTGGTTTCCTCTAACTACTCCGATGCCCTAATCTGTGGGGAACTTCATGGCGAGGTGGAAAATTGATACAATAGCCTGGATCTTGTTCAGTAGGGGTCTTCCCAGAATGATGTTGTAGGCCATTGGGGTATTAACCACTTGGAATGGAGTGATCTCCATCACTTGTATATTACCAAATCCTAATGTAAGCGGGAGCTTGACGATACCCTCAGGGATAATGACTCCACCACCAAATCCCTGTAGAGGAGTTTTTACTACTTTGAGCTATTTGGGAGAGATCCCCATTTTGGCGAAAGCCTTCTGCAAGAGTATATTTGCTGCACTCCCATTATCAATCAGGATCCTCTTTACTTCGAAGTTAGCCACAACCGTAGAGACGACCAAGGTATCATCATGAGGATATGAAATTTGTTCCAAATCTCTTGCCCCAAAAGTGATGTCTTTAACTTCATCACGAGATTCCATTGGGGTATGAGCATGTTGGCGGGCATACTGCTTTCGCCCACTATTTGTGTCTCCTCCAGATGCTATGCCCCCGACGATAATATTAATTGTCCCGGCAGTGAGTTGAGCACTGCCTCCGGTTCTAGGCTCTTTCCGATTATCACGATCATTCCTCGGGCATTTATCATGTCCAATGTAATTCCTTAAGAATCCTCTTTTAATGAGAGCTTCGATCTCCCGCTGCAAAGCTTGACAATCCTTCGTGGTATGCCCATGATCCTAATGAAATTCGCAATATTTGCTCCCATCTCTTGTGTCAGGGGGGACTTTATCCTTGAAGGCCACTTTAATTCTTTCATATCCTTAATCGCCATCAAGATGTTTGTCTTAGAGGTGTTCAACCGAGTTAGAGATTCTGAAGGCGCCTCATTTTTGTGCTTTTCCCGAGAATGTTCATGCCGGGGAACGGGATCATGTTGCCTCTTGTTTTTGACCTTTTCATGAGGGGGACCAGCTCTCCTTGGATTCAATGTCTCCTCCATATTGATGTACTTTTTAGTTCGGTTAAGGAGCTCGGTCACTGTCTATGGTGGGGTCTTTGATAAAGGCATTTTGAAGGCCTCACACCTTATGGCATAGGTAAGGGCAGAAACTGCTGCTGTAATATGGAAGTCAGGTATTTGAAGTCTTTCCTTGTTAAATCTTGTCATAAAACCTCGTAGGGTTTCATTTGGCCCCTGGCGTAGTTGCATAAGGGAGGCTGCGGTCTTCCTGATTCGTTCGCTACTCACAAAGAAGGCTGAGAACTTATCAACCAAATCTGAGAATGAGGCTATGGAGTTGGGCTCCAATGTCGAGAACCAATCCCTAGTAGCATTAGTAAGTGTTTGTGGAAAGGCTTTGCACATAACCAGATCCAGCGCAACTTGCAAGTTCATGACATCAGTATATACATTGAGGTGGTTGATGGGGTCGGACGTCCCATCATACTCTTTAATGCGGGGATATTTGAATCTGTCGGGCAAGGGATATAACAATATCTCTGGTGTGAATGGAGTGTTAGGGGTGAAACTCGTTGGTCCCCGAGCATTCCGTTTCAGGCCAGCTGTAATTCCTTCTTGAATGATCTGGGCAATTTCACCGGAATCCATGGCGACCGATCTTGAGCCCGAGGCCATATTGTGAATACCCGAGGTTCCTACTCCGCCAGTTGCGGGGTTTGGTGGTTGTGCTCGAGCATCAGGCATAAAACTGCCATGCTCTGCCTGGGCTGGCAACGGATGTGAATTTCTTTGACTTAATAGTTGTGTGAGCGTGGCAACCTGCTGACAAAGTTCTTCAAAGGCTTCAGTTGTGATGACCGCTGGCAGAGGTGCGGGCACTCCTGACGACTCTTCATGAGGAGCCTGTTGATCTTAGGCAGGTTGAGGGATGGGAGCTGATGAGCTTACGGGAAGAAGACCTGATTGTGTGTTAACCATGGCTTTTGGTAGTGTTTCCCACAGACGGGCGCCAATAATGCTACCAAAAGTGGTACCTGGCGGATCCGGAGGATGATGACTGAAGATGACACGAACAAAGCCTTCCAAATACCTGAAACAAAGGTAACGAGGTGTGTGCTCGTCGTCCCTCCGATACTTAATTCAGAAAAGGGATGCAAAGAAGAATATATGCTGGAAATTGTGTATGTAGAACGTACCTGAATAATGGACCTGGGTCGTGTATTTATAGCGGTAGGTAGTGCACTCCTAGTAGGATCGAATAAGTTGGACATTCTTATCTAATAGAGTCCTGCCTGAGAGAAGTATACTATTTGTAATATAATTGCATGACCAGTGATACTATTGTTGACATAGAGTTCTTGTGGATGTAGGAGTCCTGGGTGGAAATGTTTGAATCATATTGAGATCCTTAGAAGGTAAGACTTACTATGGGCTCGGGTGAAAAGTTTGGCTGGAAGGACAGTGCTCGAGTACTTAACCTCGAGGACTTATGGGCTTAGGAGATAGAGTAGAGTTTTCAGGATAAACACCCTGAAGACCATATAAACCCCGGGGACTATACCTCAGAATGAAATTATGAGATTCAAAATGTCCTCGAGATAATAGTCGTCGAGACATGTCAATCCTCGAGTATACAACTTGGCAATATCAGTAACCGATGAATAAATTATGCCCAATAAATTTTTTGATTTATAAACATAAAATTATTTGCGACCTACAAGATTTCTTATTCGTGATCAAGAAATAATTTATAACCAAATAATATAGAATTGTAACCTTAATATATTTAATTAATAAAACAATTTTTTATTATTATTTCATAAATAAAATTTGATAAATATTTGATTTTTGAAGTTTTGAAATGGATCATACTTAATTTCTTCAATATGAAAATTTTCCCATTAGGACTGAAGAAAATGAAGTTGTGGATTCTCTTCAAAGCCCTTTAACAATGGCTAGGTGAAGATAAATTTCTTTAACAGTTTTGTTTAAAGCCTCTCAAATTTTGAGATCCCAGTCTATTGCCTAAATAGATTAGCTTTCGTCCGGGACATCGAGCCTGAGCTTCAAGGACCAAACTTATCAGCCACTGATAACTGGTCTGCCTGTTGAATGACCTTGATATAGGCACAAGTTCCAATTAGTTTGCTCAATTTGATGCCTCTACTTTCAAAATAGACTCGAGTTTTGGAAGAGAGTTTTATTTAGGTATGTCCTATTTAACATATTTTAATAGGACCAACCAAATCGACTGACCGCATCTCTCTCTTATGTTCAAATTGCATCTTTTCTCAATTAAAGAGCAGCCATTCATTCGTTTGCTCAATGTAGCCACCCTATATCGTCAACATTTTGATCTCCGTAGAACATGAGTTAAATTATTTGTACACCATGATATATAGTCCCCTCACATGTTGAGGGTGCCTACATGATCTTTTAATTATGGGCCCCCTCATTGTGAGGGGACTGCAAAGATGTACAGCAATAATTGCTCTACACCAATCACAGTCCTTAGAACATAGATCATTAGTGGTTGCTAAGAACATATGGATGAAACGATAATCCAAAACGAATTCAGATAACCGACCTCAAATTTATTAGAAATAACATAGCAAACATCCTAATGCATTTCACTCTTAGCCCCTATTTGATTTGAATAAAAATTAATTTATTAGTAGATTTTAATAAAAGTTAGTAAAATATATATAGTTAAAAGTTGTAAACCCCAATAATTTATGGTTAAAAATGAGTTAAGAAATGGGAAGGATCAAACAGGAGCTAAACATATCTAACTAGAGACTTAAACAACAATTATTTTCCAACACAAAAAAAATTCCAGATGTAGGAGCAAAACAAATTATTTGATAGAAAAATTCAACAAAGATATGCATTAGCTCTCCTCTAAAGTCAAACACAGCATAAATGGGCCCAAATGTGTTCCCATAATTAGGTGGTTGAGCAAAATTTTCTAATTTTTCTTTTCCTAATGCATTCATAATTTCATGTTTTTTGAAGTCGATATTTGAAGACACAGAACTGTGAATATAGGGCGCAAAATAAGTTTCAAGAAAAGGGATCTAATATTACTTTTCAACAAACGATGACTCGGCCAGATCAATGGCTCGAGCAAGAGCAGCAGCCTTGTTTTCACACTCACTCTGCTCATCAACAGGATCACTATCGGCCACTATGCCCGCCCCGGCTTGGAGATGAGCAACCCAATCTTGACGCGTGTTCCTTTCATTGTATGAGTACATCGTATCATAACGCATAGATGTTGGGAATACGATAGTCCTCAAAGCTAAGGCAATATCCATATCTCCAGTGTAAGAAATGCCTCCAAATCCACCACTATATGGCCCACGCCTTGTAACTTCTAGTTGATCTATCAATTCCATTGCTTTCACCTGCACAGCCAAAGATAAGATATATATAGTGCATCCTCTTCTAGTATAATAAGTGAACTGCCATTCGACTCATCTTTGAGAAAGAAAATGATCGTGTTAAAATGTAACTTTTAAGGCCATGTCTGAGCGCAACATCAAGGATATTCCTCTGGCCAACTTGCCTCTTTGTGTCAAGGCCAAAATATAGGCTTACTTTACTCACAAGCCCAAATAATACCAACCTTGGCCTTGGTCAGTCTACAATGATGATCATAGACGACAAATGTCCAATTCCATGTCATGAACCATTACTAGATGATAATAGACTAAAAAGTCCAATAAATATAAAGAAAATTCCACCTACACACTCTCGGTTCTAAATTCATATGCACAATGAGCTTGGTCCAATTCAATGTGGGTGAACAACTACTAGATGATAATAGACTAAAAAGTCCAATGATTACAAATAAATTCCAACTTAACCCTCTCAGTTTTACTTATATATGCACAATGAGCTTAGTTGAGACTCCCTCTATCCACAATAGGCCCATTTAACCTCCGCAGTCAACATATGAATTTTTAATGCAGAAATTCTAGTTAATTTTATACATACATTTGAGACAAACTTATAATAAACTTCCCATCAATCTATCATTTGAAAACTTATTTTAAGATAATAAATTGTAGAAGTATGTACATAAATTATTGCTCAAAGAAACTTCAAATTGACTTTGAAAGTCGAATGGGAGCATGCAATCATGATCGTAGGCAGCAATAAAAATTAAACTTGCAAGAATAAGATAATGTTTCTACATAAGATTATGAAACAAAACTCAGTATCGGATTCAAAGGAACAATTAATGCCGGCTAGAAGTGACGGCAAACATAACTCAGAGCTGAACTATTAAATCATTTCAACTTGCAGATGGAAAAGCTACACCAAAAAATAAAATGGATGAGATAGAACCCTCTTTGGGATTAGAAAAATGGCAACATGCAGCCTAATTCATGGAGTGGGAACTCCACCAAGCTAGTTTATATGTATTTCAGCTAATTTCGGGGTTTCATTCAAAATTAGACAGCTCAATAGATTTAAGTTTTGAATGATCCATATAAGATAAGATTATAAATAACAAAACCACTTATTTGCAATAAGAAAGAGAAGGAATGACCTTTGGAGCACCACTAACGGTTCCAACTGGCAATGCTGAACGCAGAGCATCCCAGCTAGTTAAATGATCAAGTAACTCACCAGTAACCTGTGAAACCGATATGAAAAAATATATTATGCGCATGTTTGATAATCAATACTAGATAGTAAAGGACATTACGATGGACAGGATTTTAGTTTCTTTTTCTCTCCTATAATGCCCAGTACTAACAGTCCACCTTACCAAACTAACCATACAAGTACTACAAATAACATACCAGCAGATCGTTTTTCCCAAAAACAACTAGTACCTAACAGCATCCAAATTTTTCATCTTTCAAACAAATGAAAATATCCAGACATTTACAATCCAGATACAAAAATTAATTTTATCATTTTAATAACTATGAATAACCATCATCCTTATCCATTCCTTTCTAATTAAAAAGAATGTCTTTTTTGTTGGGTAACTAATAAACCTTCACATGACAACCTTCAAGAGCAGATTAAATCATCCTCTGTCCATGTTAAAAAAAAAAAAAAAATAGCTCTTCCAATAACTCAAAACAAGAATATCAACTGATATTTTCCACAAATATATACCGCCAAATATGGATTATATCAGCTGAGAAATACTTACTGTGGAACTGATGTGCATGACATGGGAATAGCCCTCTATGTTCATGAGCTTCTCAACCTTCACAGAGCCAGGTTTTGAAACCTACACCGGGAAAAATGTTTCTTCATGGCTAATGGCAAAGGAGATTCATAAATGGCAATGTTATTCATGATTCAACTTATCAACAAAAATGTAAATGGAGTTTCATAAACCAGGATTCCATGAAAAAACGTGAAAAAATATACTCCCCCATCCCAAAAGCAAATGTCTTTTTTTGACATTCCATGACATTGTTCCAAAGACATACAGAATTTATATCATAACGTTAGAAATACAAGGACGACCTTTCCAACATCATTTCTTCCCAAGTCAACAAGCATAATGTGTTCTGCACACTGTTTTGCATCATGCAAAAGCTGATTTTCCAACATATAATCTTCTTCTAGTGTCTTGCCTCTCCGAACAGTCCCAGCCAATGGGCGATTAGTGATCTTTCTCTGCCCAATATAAATAAAAGACCATGAGAAACAAACATGGAAAAAAATGCCGTCAAATGCTTGTACAGTCAACTGGATCGAAAAAGAACAGAAAATACTGCCATTTTAAAAAGGACATGTAAAATGGAACAGTAGTTCTATGAAACTGCTTCAAAATTCAGATTATATATGAAAGAGAGGTATACTTACCTTCTTAACTCGAGTAAGAATTTCGGGACTTGAAGCAACCAGGATGCTCCCTCTAGTCTATCATATTAATAGTTTATGGAAAGTCAGAAACAAAACTTGAAATGAATCTCTCAGATACAAATAATTTTAGGGATGAGTAATCAGACTTGTAAGTAAGTCATATATGGACTCGGATTAACGATTCTTAGAGCTCTGTAGACTTCAAATGGATCTGCAAAAGTGTGCCGTTCAAATCGTTGGCTTAGCACTATCTGAAATATATCTCCAGCAAGGATATGCTCCTTAGCTTGTCTTACAGCTTTCTGATATTCTTCTCTTGTCAAGGTGGACTGACTTAATGAAGTGCCAAAAAGGCTAGTAGACAGTTTAACTGAACCTGAAGGTAGCCTAGGGCTGTAATTGATAGCCAAGTCAAACATAAGAATAAAAAGCGGAAACAAACATAGAAATGTTGGTCTGTCAAATTAAAGCCACACTTACGGCACTATATCATGCACTCTCGACAATAAGGCTTCTAACCGATTCATCCCATCATTGTAGGCCTCTTCAACAGAAGAGAACTGATCCAACCTTACCCAGTGTATCACATATGCTTTCTGTGAGTAATAAATAAGCAAGCATTTAACCATATGATGATTAAAAAAACAAAACAATAAACTTCGGAAGGCAATCATAGATGGAGCTAGAAGTCCTAAATTTTACTAAATGGATGCACCTGTCATAAGAGAATTAATAACAAACAAAAATATTCATCCCACAATGATACTTACCAGTAAAATGTTTGATTGATTTAATAAAAATGTTTTTCGATTTTTACATAAGAAGTCAATTGAAAAAAAAAAAAAAAAAAAAAATAATAATAATAATAATAATAATAATTTAAATTATATTATTCTTCGTCTTGGCCTTGCAATGAATTATCAAATATTACAAGTTTCTAGCCATATCAAACCAATAGACAAATATATGATCAAATAGTATAATAGATAAGGAATGCGCCTTTGTGTCCGTTCCATCTCAAGACACAGCTTTTCAAGAAGAAATGCCATCTAATGAAGAGAACTGAATGAGCAAGGATGTAACTTGTATATTGTTTATCTATTACGAGTGATGAGCTCAATAAATTAGAGAGAGCCTTGTACTGAAATGCCATGTTTAACAAAACAATGAAATTGTAAAGGGCAGTGAGAGAACCTTCTCCACATGATCAAACACGATCACGTCGTCATAAAGGCCTAGATGAACATCAGGAAGGTTTCTGTCATCCTTGGGAGCATTTGAAAATGGTAGCTTTTTCTTTTCTACATAACGCACTGTATCATATGAAAAATAACCAACCCAACCACCTGTTTGAGAAATAATATACTGTTAATGAACTTTAATTCACATCCATTTCAAGGACAAAGTCAATTTTTTTTTTTTCATTTAAAGCAAGGACCTAAAAGATTTTATCTCTCAAATAAACATTATTCTTTACGGCGAATTCAATCACCTTTAAAAGACTGTCAAGCGAAATGATGGCTATTTGAGAGACCATCAGGAAAATAATAAGAATGGACAAGTCCGGGTCCAAACTAAGTTAATACTTGTTATTCAAGGTCAAATAGGAAACTAATGAATGGTGGTAAGGAACATAATATTTAAGTAAATCTTGGTCCGTAAAGCATGTGTACATGTAAACCTGAACAAATACAGCTATTAATAAACCTGCGTCTATGCATAACTACATACCTTCAAAATATAAACATCAAATCAGGCATAATATCAGCTCAGCAGGGATGACAAGAAAGATCAATAACACTCAAGCGATAACTGAAAAGTGTGATTCGTCATTTAATAATTAGAGATTCAAACAAAGTAACAAACATTAAATTGAATATCGAATTTCAGAAATTGTGCTACTTTACAAAACCAAATAAAATAAATCCACAGATTTACAAATGAGGATTATAAATCAACACATTTAAAAGAGGTTTCCAAATGCAACTCTTAAGAAAAGTGATGAGACTAGCATCAACAATATACAATAAGCCGCTCTATGGTGATACTCTATAAAAGTAACCTTCATGTAGTCAGAAAAAGTTGGGAAAACATTAATCTGGATCCATCTTAGATATATCTTTAGCACCCGTTTGAGCTCAATTTTGGTAGGCATAGTGATATTTAGAAGAATGTGTGATTAAAAAACAATAATAATAAAAAATAAATAAATAAATAAATCTGTTTGTGTAAAATTGTTATATGTGAGAATGTGATTAAAATGATTTTTGAGAAAACGAGCTTTTAAAAAATGGAGGCAAAACATAGGCTTAAACTCGAGAAAAATTGAGAGCATATCGTAAGATAAAGCACATCAGCAAAAAACTGTGTTGAGAGAAAGAAGACTTTTTGATACAGGACGAATTAAAAAATAGAAAGAAGAAGCAAGAAAGAGGGGAGAACCGGAGAGAATGGAGGGAGAAACCGAAGAAGCAGAAATTCATGGGGAAGAGGGAGAGGGAGAGGAAGGAGAAGCCATAGGTAACAAACCACCAAAATATTCTTCAATTCATCAAAATTAATGACATTACATCGCAATTAGGTTTAAATGGTAAAGACTAAAACTCTAAGTAGAATGGACTTGAGCCAACACAAGCCAAATTACATAAATAAAATTTAAAACATAAATAAAGTCCAACTAAAAATAAATAAAAAGTAGATATCCTCATCAACTCTCCCGGGATGGGAGAAAAACTTGACCCTGTCGAGTTGATAGATAGTATAGGCTGCAGTCAATCTGATAATCCAAATGCGTCAAGTCAAGCCACGGGGGACGATCTTTCTGACGAACCAAATAACGAAATTCCATGATTGATAATACTGAAAACTGTACCTTATTCCCAAGAATATGATCTGACCAAGGGGGCGATCTTTCCTTCTAACCAAATACTGATACTGGACTCCAAATAACCAATACTCATACACCTCATCTTCAAAATTTTCACATGATTGTATATAATGAGGAGCATAAGAAGCACGTCGATCTACCCAACAAACTAGGAAGTACTGAATCTTGCCATAATTGGTCAATACAACACGTTCATCTAAAATAACATCAATTTTATCTTTGTGTGCTGTGATAGATAGTATTGAAGTAGAAATATCAATATAGTCAAGTTCGGGGGTCCATAAAGCTAAGTAGAAATAGATCATCAAAGGAAGTAATACGGTGTTTGTAAGTAATGAAGTCCTCAATATTAAAAGCAGAGTGGTAGCCAAAATGTGATGAAAGGGCAATGACATGTGCATTTGAACCAACATGCTTTAAATTTTTTAAAGGACCAGTACTACAAGCTTGTAATATTACATAATCCCCAATATTAAATTCAAAATATCGTTTATGCAAATCAGCTTGAAGTTTATATAATGCATTACTTGCTTCAAATTGTTTATTGATCTCAATATGCAAGTTATGAAAATGTGATACAACTACCTCAACTGACATAAACACACTAGCATGTGGGTACATGGAAATAAGGTCTAAAGGTTTCCTAGGTTCACAACCATGAATAACTTCAAAGGAATTTAGACCTAAAGACCAGTTCACAGGATTATTATATATAATTTGAACAGTTGGAGGAATTAAGTCCCAATTCCCAAGATTTTTCTGGACTAGAGACTTGAATAAATTGTTAGGACTTTGGTTAACGACTTCATTTTGACCATGGTTGGTCTGCAGTGGAGAATTTCGATTTAATGCTAACCATAGGCAACTGGGTTCTATAAAAGTGACTAGGGAAATCATATGATACAGAATCTGGAGTCCTAAGAAGAGCTTGGATGCCACCTAAGGAGGTGTCCTCACTATCATCATCAAAATCTTCAAGTTTAGGGTCATATGCTAGATCTTCTAACGACTCTTCTATTGCATTCTTTCGTTCTTCTATGACTAAGGCTCGGTTAGGACATTTGGAAGAGATGTGACCAAAGTCCTTACAGTGAATGCATAGCAAGTGAGAAGTCTTTGGAGTTTCAAAAATTATACCCTTATTTTCCAAAATTGGAGGAACATTAGACGGGGGAGGTCCTAGAAGGGACTTAACAGGAGGAAGTGGAGCCAATGAAACCGAAGGATGATTGTCATTACGCTTTCTACATGAAGAAGACGACCTTAGGCTATAACGACCTTTACACTTGTTTTTCCAAAGGGAAGGAACACTAGACTGGGAAGGCTCTATGATAGACTTATGATGAGATGACGCTAATGAGATGGGTGAACGATGGTGATCACGTTTTTCATATGCAGTACTAATAATTAACTCGTAGTCCCGAGCTGAAGAGTAAGCTTGATCAAGAGTAGTAATGCCTCGAAATAAAAGCTCACGTCTAAGTTCATCTCGTAGACCTTGTATAAACCTACTTAAAGTTAGGACCTCATCCTCAACGACATGACATTTCACTCGAAATTCCTCAAATTGAGCAATGTACTCAATTACTAGCCGATTCTCTTGTGTAAGGGTGTTCCATTGGGTAAAAATTTCATGATCTAAGCAACCATCGAAAGTAGGAATATCTAAGTCAATGTCTCTAAAGAAACGCTCCTTACGATAAGGAAGAGAATGAGTACTATGATGACCATGGCCTTGTTCTCGCTCACGAACCTGATCCCTATTCCTACGATCGCGTCGAAAATATTCTTGATCACTTTGTCCACGATGATATTGTCTATTATGAGACGTTTCAGAATTAGTGTCAGTCAAACGAGGGGTTCGCTTAAAATTGCTCAACTTAGCAGTTAGGGTCTTTCTCTCCTCACGAGTAGCAGTTATATCTGATTGGACAGTCGATAGGCTAGTGGCAAGTTACGCTAATTGTCTAGTGAGTGCATCAAATTGGGATGGATCCATGGTCAATGTATTGGAAATAGAGACGACAAGACGACCACTACGCAACTACATGCAATGTAATTGCGGTAATTACATTGTTGAGATGGATGAGGAAATATATGAGTGGTAATTATGGTGGAAATGTATGATCTTGGGTTGGTGGTGGTGGCCTATGGCGATGAAGCGTTAGTGCTCTAGATGCCCGGGTACAATAGATAATGAAGTGGTGGCGTGATGGTGATTAGAGGTGGCAGCGGCAAGAGAGTGGTTGTGAGAGAGGAACCGGGTGAAACTGTGAGGTATTTGATGTTAATGGATTGGTTATAATCGGGCTTGGTTGGATATTTGGGACTGGGCCAGATGGGAAGGGGTTTGGATCCTGTTATAGAGATGGACCAGCTGGGGTTAGTGTTTGGAGAGTGGGCCTGGGTCGTAGAGAGTAGGCTAGGTTAGTTGGGCTAAATGGGCTTGAATGCTAGGGTTTGGGATTTGTGGAACACCACCACAATTTTTTTTATTTATGAGCAGCAGCAGGGAAAAAAAGACGAGATTTTTTTTGGGGGCGTGAACAGTACCCATGAACAGTATTTTATTTTTTTAAGAAACTGACCAAAATACTAAACTGAAATTCTAGGTGAACAGTACCCGCGATGAACAGTATTTTTTATTTTTTATTTTTTTTGGAAACAACTATGAAGAGGCTGGAAAAATAATAACTTGGCTGCTCATGCTAAAAGTCTATTTGTTTATGCTGTTCCACAAGTTCTTGGGAAATAAATATGAAGAGATTTTTGGATTGGAGATGAGAGATTGCCCAAGTTTAGGCTCTGATACCAAATTTGATGCAGGACGAATTAAAAAATAGAAAGAAGAAGCAAGAAAGAGGGAAGAACAGGAGAGAATGGGGGGAGAAATCGGAGAAGAAGCAGAAATTCATAGAGGAGAGGGAGAGGGAAAGGGAGAGGGAGAGGAAGGAGAAGCCATAGGCAACAAACCACCAAAATATTCTTCAATTCATCAAAACTAATGAAATTACATCGCAATTAGGTTTAAATGGTAAAAACTAAAATCCTAAGTAGAATGGACTTGAGCCAACACAAGCCCAATTACATAAATAAAATCTAAAACATAAATAAAGTCCAACTAAAAATAAATAAAAAGTAGATGTCCTCATCACTTTTCTCTTACGTCTACGCCTTCATAAGGACTACCTTATCGTTGGTTAGATAGTCATTGAAGATTCCAATTGCTACGCATGAGAATATGGTTTTTTTTTTTCCCAACAAATTTTATAGCAAAATTTAGCAACTTCCAATCTGATGGTTGTAACACCCCGAAAATTTTAGAATAAAATTATCTATATTATTTTTTATATCGTTATATTTTCAAAAGTTGAGGGACTAAGTTAAAATATATTTTAAATTCTTATATTTTGGAACAAATATGTGAATTTNNTATTTTCATTATATAAACTATTTCTTATCCAAATAATTAGATTTTGATAAACATGGATGAAGTACATCAATAGTGGATTCATTTTAAAGCTTGTAATTAATTATAACTCTTCGACTCGAAAAAAAGTCGATTCGAATAAACCATCACCAAGATATTACAGTTTGAATAAATCACTAAAAACTAGTATTTTAACTTAATTAGACTTGGATTTAATTGTGGCCGCCACCACGTGTAGTAGGTAATGTGATTTTATTATTATATTTACTTGTTTTTGATTTTGAGATTGTCCAAGAATTGGCTCCATGTGTTAGATAGAGATTGTGGATTTTTGTGGTTGATTAAGATAATAATATAGTACAATCTTGAATAAATTTTTTGCATAGTACACGTCACTTGTGATTTGGCTCTATCAAATCAATTGTTTGTTTAAAATAAAACTTATCGACCACTATCACCTACACCTATATATAAAGGCATGATAGAAAAGCTTTTACACACACAAATTCTTATACCCTCATACAGCAGAGAGAGAGAGAGAGAGAGAGAGAGAGAGAGAGAGAGAGAGAATTGAAATCAGTAAGTTTTATGCCTCAAATATTACTACCAGTTGATAATCTACCACCAAAGCAAAGAAAAGAATTTTGAACGTACATTTAGATTTTTATATTTTTTAAACGAGGTAAGATATATATGTGCAAGTTGTTTACGTTTCTATATGCTTTTATATGCAATTAAATATGCATCGATTGCTAGTGAACCTTCGGATTCTAGAGAAAGAGAGATGAAATTCCTACGGAGATTTAAGAGGACCTAAGATGGACGTGTCGCTTGATCACCGATATACTCCATAAGAGAAGAGCAGTATGAAGTATATAATTTATTTGTTATGTAATTGTGTATGGGAACTGCACGTATCTTACTGGGTATTTTTTTAAATACTCACTCTTACATTAATTTTACAAGTTAGTTCGGGTCGATTGGAACAGTGGCGAATTGGTGATGCGGACGGCCAAGATGAAAAATATTCATTAAGTTTTCTGTCTTTTAATTTAATAAGTTTGATTTGTTCTGAAAGAATAAAATGTTATTGAATTAATTAGTTGAGTATGTTTATTTTAAAGATACGATTATCATGTTTTAAGTTAAATTTGTGAAGGTTTCAGTTATTTGTTTATTGAAGAATTTTATTTTCATAGTTCTGCATTCTAAATAAAGAAAAGTGAATTTTCCTAACGTTCCGGAGTTTATACAAGTTTTGGGGCGTTACAATGGTGGCAGTGAATTCTTGAGTTCTCAAGTTGAAGACAAATTGCTTCAGAAAATACTAAGATGATTTCTTCAGACGTTTAAAAAGAGGTTTCTAAATGCACCGCTTAAGAGAAGTGACAAGACTATCATCAGCCATATACAGTAAAACCTCTCTATAGTCGTGTCCTATATAGGAATAATCTCCATGCATTCAAATAAAAATTGGTCTCAAATTGGGCTTGTTATACATAAGAATAAAGTCCACATTGTAATAAGTTATGATTGTTCTAGGTCCCGTCCTACGGAACTTGCCTCCACTTAGTAATAGTTATTGGAATATTACCAAAATATATGTGTGTGTGTGTGTGCGCGCGCGCGCTTGTGTTTAACTGAAGGTGTAAGATGAAATAAAACATTTATCTAAAATTGTTTCAGACCAAAAAATATATCATATGTTATGTTAAAGGTTTAAGATAATTTTGCATATTTTCGACGCTACATATATATATGAAATAGTTTTTGAAGCTGTCTCCCTTTTATCAATGTCTATAACTTTAATTTGACATGCTCTTAATTAATTATTAATGCAGTTCGTACTTCACTTGTACACAACTTGCACTAAGGATAACTAAATCAAAACATTAACATTTGTAACTACACCTTTATAAAGTATTAACCTCTTCATGGTAATAAAATTAATTAGGTCTCAACATTATAACTATAGAGAGTTTTACTGTATCTAGAAGAAGAGATCACCCCAAAATAACAAGTAATGAAGTTCAATTCTGCTAAGTTAAACCATGGAATAGCCCATTATAGAGTTGGAGCTGACCCCAAAGAAGAACGGGATTAGGCATTGTCTAGTCAATTAAGTGAAGAATTGTTCTTCTGAGTTAGCTCCTCGAATGCAAGTTTTATGCTTCCTTAGATTTTTTGAACAATGAAACGTTGATCTTTCCAAAAACAAAACAAGCTCCTTTAATAGTTATTATTATTTTGGATTAGGTAGGTGTAACTCCTAGGCTAAAGAAACTGAATAACAGACATGAAACAAAGACTAAGACTGTCGAATGGAGAATGCACATTTCTTTGGAAAGGAATAGGTGAACAGTGATTTTGTCATTTAGGGACTGGTTTCTATGCCCAAGTCCCCTGGAGATCTAGTTTCCTAAAACTCAATGCCTAAAAATCTGTGTTTTTAAAACCAACCGGGAAACCAAATCGGAAAAGATTAAGATCTAAGGTCAAAAGGTTAAACTTGATGCCAAAAATAAAGACATAAATATATACACACAAAAAAAGGAAAAAGAATAGGACAATATTTAAACAAAATTAAAACAAGCGAAAACTTTTGAAAGAAGAATGACTTGGTCAACAGCTATGTTCATTCTACACTATAATAAAAAGCCCACAAACTCATCTATAACATCATTGGTTAGTATTAAAAAAAGATACACACAACTACCTCAGACCCCACTGTACCCACTTATCATATTTTGCAATGGGAGTTTTGTTTATCCAACATCAGAAGCTTAAGAACGAGACTAGAAAAGAATAGCTTATAAAAGGCGCCCAAGGATAGGGAAATATAGCATGCTTGGCAGCCTCTAAGCAAGCAATTCAACAATTTTTAATTTTAAACAATAAAATTTTTCATAAATTAGAACCGGGAAAAAGGTCAAACCATGACCCATTAACACATATTACAGTTCAAGGCAATTCATCAATTTTTTAACCAAATTCTAATAGCCAGATATAACATGCAACCAGTCTGACGTCAGGTCAAGATTCCAGTTTTCATAATTGAAACGGGCAGGCGGACCGGCCAATTTTAAAAGGAATAACTAAAAATATTACTCTTATGGGAAAGTGGTCGTGGCACTTCATGTTTGAGGATGCTCCCTCTAGAATAAGATTATTAGTAGCAACTAAGCCAAAGCCAGGCCAGCAACAAAACGGGTGTGACACCAAGACTATCATCAATGTCACTCATGCAAGTCTATCAAAGTTTATGTCCCACACATGAAGACAGGATAAATGCTTTTCTCCTACCGTTTGTTTATGTAAACATCACAGTGAAAGCCATGATCATCCATTTTTGCATTGTATTATGGCAAGAAAATGATCAAGATTTTTTTAATTTTCAGTAATAATCCACTTTTCACCATGCATTCTCACAGAACATTTCTAACAGACTTCTATGTTGATAGTCAAGCAGATTGCAATTGTTAAGATGAGCAAACAATTACTGGTGTAAGCATAGAGACGTGCTAAGACATGGTGTAATAAACACTATGTTTCATTCTTCACTGAATGAATAAAATGAATTGGCAGTCTAACTGCTTGTGATAGAGTAGGTTGAAAAAGTAGGAAACTCTTTGTTTTCAATTGAATCTTAAAATAAAAACTGTGAAGAATCTGTCTTGAAAAAGACGACATAAAATTATATGAAACATCCCAAAAAAAAAAAATTAGACAAAACATCCCTACATTTCATTTTTGGCATTTTTACAACCATTTCCACCTTTCATTGTGTAAATCATCATTTTCTCAATTAAGAGCTGTAAAATGATGAATATTTCCTCCTATTTAAATAAAACAGAAAAGTAAAAAATAATGAACTAATTGCAATCATAGTCCCAAATTTTCAAAAAAGTATAAATGAGTCACAAATATATAATTAAAAATCAAAACTAAAAAAACCAAAAACTCCTGCCAACCACCACCATTGAATCCAAAAAAACTCCAGCTAACAACCACCCAAACCGCTGAACCTCTATACAATTGGACAGCACTCACTCCGACTACAGATATCACCCAGCCACCAGCCCTAACGCTAATAGATTTGGCCGGAATTGATGGCCAAAATCTTCCTTGCACGCACGTACTATCCCTGTTCGATCTGTCATAGGGAGGCCACATTGATGAAAACCCATGGCTGGAATTGGTGCGTTGTTATCAGGTGATGGCGGAATGGGTGGTCCACGATCATGGATACCACCAACGGTGTCGAAAATCATGACTAAAAGTTGCATTTTCACTTGATTCGAAAAACGGGGATGTAAATTTTGATTGTGCAGATTTGTTAATGTTGCAAGACATGACTAGGTATCCCTAATGAGTATAGTCGACCTGTATGATGGAAAGGGAATAGGTCTTGCTGGAGAAGGGGGTGCAGCCGATTTTTGTGTTAACAAATTTTGGCCATCGATTCCGACCTAATCAGGTGGCCTTAGAGCTGGTGGCCGGGTGGTAGGTGTAGAGACGAGTGAGGATTGTCTAATGGCATGGAGCCCCAAACTTCATCCTAGTCATGGATAGATCACCCAGGTTAGGGTCCATAAGCAGTGAAGTTCGTATCGTCGGAAAAACCAAGGGGTCAATAGGTGAAGTTTTACTACAATTACTTGAAATGTGTCTAAATATTCAAGAGCTAAGACCATTCTAATGCCCCATTTCGCCATGCATAAACTAAACCACTCATCAGAGCCATCATTAACCATTGGTCCTTAGTTCCGGTAGTTTAGGTGGCGGTTGGCTGGAGTTGGTGGTGTTTTTTATTTTTAATTATATATCTGTGACTTATTTATAATTTTTTGAAAATTTGGGACTATGATTGAAATTAATTCTTTTTCCTTCTTTTCATTTATTTGTGTTTTACTTAAATATGATGGTATATTCATCATTCTACAATTTTTAATTGAGAAAATGGATTAAAAGAAGGATTTCGCAATGAAATGTGGAAATAAGGGTGAAAATACCAAAAAAAGAAAGGTATGGACATTTTACACAATAAAATCAAAAGGCAAGGGTGTTTTGTGCTAATTACTTCCAATCATAAATGTAGGCGTAACTATTTTCTTAGTTAAATTGGAAAGAGTTGCTTTCTTGGCTTTTTGATGGTACATGGCACCGAGGGGATTTCACAGTACATTAGTTATCAGATATGAACCTAGTCGAGGCTCCATTTATTCAAAAACTGCATTGAGATTAATTGCCAAATACATGAGTTATTATTTTTAATATTTTTACCTTGAGGACTCCCTGTACAGTAATATTGTCCTATTTTTCCTTTAACAAAAATATTTTATCCAAACCTAATATCAAATGTAAGTTTAACATTTCACACAAATCCAAATAGACATATGAAAGGGTATAGAGTATAACTTGTTACCACAAAATGCTTCGGGGAGCTCGTCGATGCCTTGGGGCTTCCATTTCTCCATAACCCTACGAGGAATAGCCATCGGATCATCCTCAAACACCTCTGTCCTCTGTCCCTCATGGTGGTCCAATAAGGTCACCTTATTCTCTTTTGCAAGAACTTCCATGGTTGGTTGAGCCCCAACCACACTATATCGCCCCTAGGATAGTTGTTCCACATCAATTAAACTATAGAGGGAAAAAAGAATAAACACATTCACATAAATGAGTGAAGGGAGAGAAATTTTTGGCAAAGAGTGAATTAATTTTTCTTAAGTTAAGATAACAGTACAAAGACATAAAAAGCCTATAAAAATCACCCATTTAAAGATTACTAGATGATGTGGGATACTTAAAATACGAATCTAGAACAAATAAAAATATATCACTTTTTTTTCTTCTTTTAATGAGTGAAGGGAGAGAAACTTTTGGCAAAGAGTGAATTAATTTTTCTTAAGTTAAGATAACAGTACAAAGACATAAAAAAGCCTATAAAAAACACCCATTTAAAGATTATTAGATGATGTGGGATACTTAAAATATGAATCTAGAACAAATAAAAATATATCACTTTTTTTTCTTCTTTTCATCCTTTTTTTCCTTTTTTGGTGGGATGGTGATAGGCCTCCATTTCTAGAAGAGCCCAAAAGCATTGAGAAGAATATACATCAACAGAATTCTGTTATGGCAAGTGGGAGGGAAAATTAGTTAGAAAGATCTATAAATAGAGAGGCAACCTGTAGGGCAGAGGGAAGGAATTAAGTGAGTGAAAATGAAGTTTAGGAGAGTGTAGTCCTCTCGAATGACTATATGTTATTTCCTTTCTTGATGTAATTTCTTTTAATTCAATAAATATATTGTTCCTCCTTTGATTCTTACAGAATCCTGCCTTTTATAGTTAGGCCTTATCAAATGGTATTAGAGCACGTTGATCTGCTGGCCCAGATGAAGATAGAAAGTAAAGTGGAAATCATGGAAAAGGGGATGAAAAAATTGAAAGTAGAGATGCAATACCTTCCCAAATTGGAAAAATCTGCGGAACGCCTTACACAGAATATGGCCAAGATGATGCAGACAGTAGAGGCAACCCAGAAAATTGTGGCATCAATAATTCACCCTGACGATGCCTATATTCATTTGAAAGCAGCATTCAGTAGCAAGGTTGAGGGAGAGGGATCCGAATGCCTTACAAAAGAATGGACTCCAACGAATCCATTCCGGACTGACCACTGGACAAAAGATAGAGGAATAGCATCAGAAGGATCAGGTGAAGCTAGTTATGGAGGAATCACGATGGGCAGCGACCAGAACGCAGAGCAAAAGAATTGGAGGCAAATTAGGAAGTTGAAAATACGGATTTTCAGTGGAGACAATCCGGATGGGTGGTTGTTTCGAGCTAAACGATACTTTGAAATTAATGAGCTGACTGAGCAGAAGAATATGGGGACGATTGGTTTGAGTTTGGATGGAGATACCTTGTCTTGGTTGCAAGGGGCAGGAGCAAGAAATTTGTTCTACTGCTGGGAGCAATTTCGACATCAACTTTTGTTGCGTTTTCAACCCACAAAGGAAGGCAGCCTGTGCGAGAAGTTTCTGGCAATAAAGCTGGTGGGTTCCGTGGCAGATTTCCTGCGATCCCCCGAAGCTTTGGCTGTACTGATGATTGGAATCTCAGAAGAGGCTCTGGAGAGCACATTCATCCAGGGGCTGAAGGGACAGATACAGGCTGAGGTCTGTCTATTGTATCCAAAAGGATTGGGAAAATTAATGGATGTGGCCCAAAGAATCGAGGACAGAAATTTAATTTTCAAATCTACTAAATACCCAGCCGAGGAGTAGTAAATTGTCTTCATCTCCAATACTAGAAAATGGGATTTTTATCAATGGACTAAAGGCCAATATAAGCGCTGAAATCAGGTTTCTAAGCCTAAAAGAGTTGGGCTAACTAATGGAAGTAGCCCAACACAGAGGAACTCAAGCCAAATATAAGGACTGAAATCAAGTTACTAAGCCCAAAAGGGTTGGGCCAACTAATGGAAGTGGCCCAAAGCATAGAGGAACTCAATCTGATTTTAAAAATGGTCCAGGAAAACCTAGCTCAAAAGATAAATAAAACACTTGTCAGCTTCAAAACTAATTGAAGATAGAAATACAGCAGCAAAGCCACCTAAAGAAACCATGGGCTCCAAATTCTCCAAACCAAGGCAGATTCACACACAGACAAAAGGGGACGATGAGTTCCAAACGCGAACATTGAAGGTAGGGACGACGGGTTATGGAGTTTGCTAGGGACTATACTACTAGTAGTTAGTCATTCAGCCCCGTCCCTTGGATTGAACTATTCCTTTTTTGCATTAACCTCGGCCATATTCATATCAAAGAAAATTGCAGCTGAATCTCACTTCCACCTTGAGGACAAGGTGTCTTTGGAACCTGGGGGTAATGATAGGCCTCCATTTCTAGAAGAGCCCGGAAGCATTGAGAAGAATATACATCAAAAGAACTCTGTTATGGCAAGTGTTGGGGGGGGGNNTTTTTTGTTTTTGGTGGGTGGGGGGGGGGGGGGGGGGGGGGGGGGGGGGAATTAGTTAGAAAGATCAAAAAATAGAGAGGCAACCTGTAGGGTAGAGGGGAGGAATTTAGTGAGTGAAAGTGAAGTTTAGGAGAGTGTAGTCCTCTCGAACGACTATATGTTATTTCCTTTCTTGCTGTAATTTCTCTTAATTAAATAAATATATTGTTGCTCCTTTGATTCTTATAGAAATCCTGCCTTTTATAGTTAGGACCTTATCAGATGGATTGGTATTTATGGTTTGGACTAGAGTTGTTTGGTAACAATGCCAGAGGCTTATGTTCAGAGGTGCACCTTGTCAAGGAGCTCATTACAAACCTCAAAACTTACACATCTTTCTCAAGGCATATGCCTTGACTTGCTGAGTGCACATCTAATGGCTGTGTGCTTCATAGTCTCGCCTTATCTGGTTTTTTATTTCATTGGCCTCAACTTCTTAGATAGATTACTACGTTTCAAGTGTACACTTTTAATTAGGTTTTCCCACTTTTAATTCAAGTAGTTCAATTAATTATCATAATTAAATTAAAACAATGGAATAAACCTAAAGTCACAAATCAATAATAACTAAAGGTTAAAGGCTCACTTTTGTAATAGTGTACGTGGCTGAAGTTAAGTGTACAATTAGGTATGGAATTAGCTATCCTCAAAAAATGGGTTAATCTAAATTAATTCACCTCTAAAAACTAATATTATCTGATAATATAAAAATGATTATAAGAGAGAAAGCAATAAAAATTTTGAGAGAGAACGAAAAAGATAGAGAAAAAGGAAGAAAAAGAAAGATTGCACGTTGTCACAGACTGCAAGGTGATGACTTGAGGCTTGGCATGACATGAGAATGCCATGACACAAAGTGGGAACGTGAGATAGACTTATGACAAATAAGGTCTAAGTTTCGGCGATACATGGCAATAAGGGCGTCGCCAAATTTAGTGGGGGAGTGACTTACGTCCCTCATGGTCGTGGCCAATACGTCCAGGTTGCGGTTGGAAAATTCGGGTAACGCAGACAGTGTGTTACGGCTGGACGAAAGTACCTACATTAGAGGATGCAAATAGGAAAAACACAAACACTACGTTAGGGGACGTAGGCAGAACAACATAGGAACCTGCGGCAGAGGACGCAGGCAGGACCAAGACAGGAACTACGGTAGGGGGACAGAGACAGACAAAACTTAGGCAGACGCAGGCAGGTTGCTACGGGGGATGCAACAGCAACACAGGCAGACTGTGTAGGCAGCCACAGGTTGGGGACGCAGGCAGATGTTGGCTGGGGACGCAAGGACGAAAATCTGGTTTCTTCAGGTTAAAACTAGATTCGTGATGGGGACGCAATACATGGATTGCAACCAGTTGTTTTGGATGCAAGTGTGTGCCAACTTGAGCTAATTGGACAACTTGCAAAATGAGGCCAACATGCAACTTGACAACTTGCTTGAGGAAGCAAAATCCAACTTGGCCACTTTGATGGAGACATGTCCACTTGCACACATGAGTTCTAGAGATCCACTTGCATGAAAAGTGACATTTCAACTAACATAGAGTTGGAAAGATGCAAGATACAATGCAATAATGCAACTTGCAAGTGTAGAGACATGCCACTTGCAAGATAGTCAATTCCAGCTTGACTACCTTATGGTCAAAGGAGTTTTAAAGCAACTTGCAATCAATGAGAACCCTTGGATCAAGATTAATCCTAGCCATTGATGCCAACTTACATACCTTGAGTTTGCCTATAAATAAAGGAACTTGGTTATTTGTAAAATCATATATGAAAGAATACATGAATTAGTAGAGAAAAAAATAGAGAATTGAGAGAAAATTTCCATGGATTGAATGGGAGTAAAGTGAAATAGAGTGATATCTTTGTAGAGAGAAAATTGTAGTGAGTTTGTACATAGTTCTCTTACATTTATAGAAAGAAAGTTTTCCCCAAATATGTGTGCGCTCTCTTCCCCATAAATTTCCTATCTACTATCTCTACCTAAGTTAGCATATAATTTAGCTTCATTTGGTTAAGTTATTGTGAGGATGTAAGGTTGACTTAATGCTATCTTGTGGGGACGGGAGTGTTGGAGCATTAAGGCCACACGGTTCTAGCGTAGTTTGGGTGTAACGAAACTAAGCTCGTGACAATGTGCTTCCAATTAAGATTCAAGTTTCCTTTCATGACTTTATTTTTTTACTTTCAAGATTGTTTCACAAGATTCAAAAATCTTTTTTAAGATTTTATTATCTTACGAGCCCAAGTATTTCAGTATGGATCGTACATGACTAATGTTTTAGTTTTCATCTTTTAATGTTTTAAGTTAGAAACTAACATGTTTTATGTGATCTTCTAAGTGAGGTTGAGATGGGTCTTATAGTTAGAAATCACGAGGTACGCAGATCTACACAGTTACCTTACCCACACTAGATGGGCCTAATTATGGTCAGTTTCTACTCCACTAGTTCATAAAGTTATGCTGCATGTTTAATTGCCTTCTTTCTACATTAAATTATGATAATTATCAGCATGACCCATATTAAGAATATTTGTATCCTCACATATCTATATTTCTATATATGCCTAATTGATCGGACCAGGATGTTGAGAATTGTTGTCGGAGCCACATGTTGGATCATGGAGTTTAAAATTTGACTAAAGTGTTTTATTATTCTTGAATGAGAGAGTATATTGTACAAATAATTTTCCTTAATTCATCTCAAAGGTACATGGCAATATTTATATTTACAATAGGAAAAATAAAGGAAAGAATAAAGTAGGAAAGGAAAAATTAAATGCTAACTTTAAGGAAACTATATCCCCTAGAATATGGCCAATTTGGAAGCTTTCCAACACTGCCCTCAAGCTGGTTTACAGATATCTTCCATAACCAGCTTGTTGATTAAGCTTTCAAACTGTTTCTTTAGCAGACCCTTTGTAAGTAGTTGGCTACTTGCTTAACTATAGAAATATAGGCCTCACAAATTACCCCACTATCTATTTTCTCCTTGATAAAGTGTTTGTCCTCCTCCACATGTTTTGTTCTATCATGATGAACTAAATTGTGAGAAATAGATATTGCTGCCTTATTATCACAATATAATTTCATTGGTAGCGAATTAGTAACTTTCAAATCCATAGTGCTTCACAAATTCCATGAGCAATAACCCTGAACTCAGCCTCTGCACTACTCCTTGCCACCACACTTTGTTTCTTGCTGCACCATGTTGCTAAATTTCTTCCAACAAATGTACAATAACCAGAAGTAGATCTTCTATAAGTGACACTACCAGCCCAATTTGAATCAGTGTATATTTCAACTTCTAAATTCCCATAACCTCCAAACAGTAGGCCTTCACCCGGAGTCCCCTTTAAGTACCTTAAAATCTTGTAAACAGCTGTTTCTCCAAATAAATCAAGAATATATTTTCGTTGAGAAACAAATATACCTTTCTTTAACCTTGCAAACTCCATACCAAGAAAGTATTTCAAGTTACCTAAGTCTTTGATCCTTAGCAAGAATCTTCTTTAATCTCTCAAGTTCATTGCTATCATCTCCTGTCAAAATAAGATGATCAACATAGACAATAAATATAGCTACTTTGTCTCTGCCAATGTGTTTATAGAACATAGTATGCTCAGCTTGGCCTTGATTGTAGCCGTGACTCTTTATTGCCCTTCCAAAGCATTCAAACCAAGCTCTCGAAGATTGCTTAAGTCAATACAAAGACTTCATCAATCTGCACACTTTCCCTTTGCCTCCTTTGTTTTCAAATCCCGACGATAGATTTATAAAAACTTTCTCCTCTAGGTCTCCATTTAAGAAGACATTCTTCACATCTAATTGATACAAGGACCAATTGAAATGGACTGCTAGAGAAAGCAACACACGGATTGAATTCATCTTGGCTACAGGAGCAAAGGTTTTCTGGTAGTCAATTCCATATGTTTGAGTAAACCCCTTCGCCACAAGTCTTGCTTTGTACCTCTCTACACTACCATCAGCCTTGCATTTCACTGTAAACAACTATTTACATCCCACAGTTTTCTTCCCCTCTAGTAGATCACCAATTTCCCAAGTACCATTAGCAATTAGTGCATTCATCTCATCTTGAAAAGCTAATCTCCACTCCGATTGATCCAGGGCTTCCTAAATGGTTCTTGGAACAAACAAATGAGAAATATTAGATGTAAAGGCCTTATGAGCATTAGAGAGTCTATGATATTATAGATATTTTGCAATAGGATGTGTAGTACAGGTTCTAACTCCTTTCCTAAGGACTATAGGAAGATCTAGATCAGTAGAATTGTCAACAAAAGGAACGGGAATGGAAGAGTTACCTTGTGTACTGGAAGGACCAACTTGTAGAGGTGATTATAAGTGGCGTTGCTCTGGATTGGAAGAAGGACTTCTATTATTTTGATGATCCCTTCTTCTAGTATAAACACGAAGTTCCGATGAGGTAATACCTGGTAGTATTTCTCCCCCTGGTTGAGAATCACTTATGTTTTGTATAGGTGGACTCGGGTTTTTATCATTTTCACCAGATAAATTTTCCTTTTCCTAGCCTTTTAAAGGAGTATGGATGTTCAGGTCAATGTCAGAGAAAACACTAGGAAGAAGATTAAGATCAAAAACACTAGGAAGAAGATTAAGATCAGAAATTTTGTCAGGACTTATCTTCACTTTTTCCTTTCTCCCCCTGAAGATAATCATGGCTAAAGTATGGCTGGTTTTCAAGGAAAGACACATTCATATTAACGTGAATTTTCTTTGTACTAGGGTTGAAACATTTGTTATTAGGAGAATATCCAAGAAAAACATATTTTCCTGCCCTAGGGTCAAGTTAGGACCTATGAACAAAAACAGTACATCCAAAAACTCCTAGTTGTAAATCCGATGTTATTCGACAAATAGGAAAATCTTCTTTAGATAGGCTAAGAGAGTGATGTATTTTAAAATACGATAATAAATGACGATTTTTTTCTCTCAACAATACCATTTTGTTGTGAGGTGTCACGACACGTAGATTGGTGTTGAATACCTTTTGCTGACAAAAAAGTTCTCAAACATTTGTTAAAATATTCAGCACCATTATCAGTTCGAAGGATACTGATTTGTGTTTGGAACTGATTTTCTATCATGTGGTAAAAATCTTTGAATAATCAACATCAAATTTATCACTCATCAGGTACACCCAACACAACCATGTATGATCGTCAATAAATGTTACGAACCATTTTTTTCAAGATGCAGTAGCGATTTTTAAGGGACCCCATACATCACTATGAATTAAATAAATGGGTTTTAAAGCATGATAACCTATTGATCGATAAGTGTTCCGATGACTCTTGGATAAATGACGTATCACAATAAAGGGTGTTGCAATCAACAAACAAGTTGGGGAACAAATGTTTTAAATAGAGAAAGTTAGGATGTCATAGTCTAAGATGAGAAAGCATAATTTGTTCTCGCACAGGTATTGAACTATTACCATTAGTACTTCACCCTTGAACTTGTCTATTGTTGAATAGGGTATCATCAAAATAATAGAGTCCATCAATCATCCTAACACTGCCAATTATCCTTCTTGAGAGTTGGTCCTGAAATTCACAATGGGAATCAAGGAATATGACACGACAATTAGAATCACGTGGGAGTTTACTAACAGACAGCAACTTACAAGCAAGTTTAGGAACATTGTGGGCAAATTTTAGTTCAATTTTCTCAGAGATTTGGACAGAACTTATTCTTACAATGGATAAGAGACTTCCATCTACAATTCTAAAGGGTAATAAGATTTAAAAAATTGTGAAGTACTAGTCATATGGTCGGATGCACCAGAATCAATAATCCATGGTACAAGAGTTAAACCACAAGAGTATATACTCGGGAGATCGCCTGTTTCGACTAAAGAACCAATAAGAGGACCGCATGTAGCAGTGAATTTCAGCCATTAAAAAAGGTGATCCACCTGCTCAGCACTTAAGAAATTGGCCGTAGATTAGAATTTTTAATCAAACACGTAAACTAAGCCCAAATTGAATTAACTCAACCCAACAAACATTAACTCCAATGATAGTCAACCCAACAAGGATTAACCTGGCCCAACCAACCAAGAATTAACCAGGCCTAACCAAGAATTCACCACACTAGTCCACACAGAGATACTCACAGAGGCGACGCAAGACGAAACTGGAATTCCTCTAACCAATCTGTGATTCCTCCGTCCAGAAGCAAGGGACGACAAACGATGTTGGAGGTCCAGGCAACTATCAACGGCGCCGGAACACATTGCAGCAACACGAACTAAACCACAAAGGCACCTGAACTGCGAATCCCAGCAGTAGATGCAACCAACCAAACACAATGCAATTATCAAAAACTCAAACAACGCAGGAATGGCGAGGTTTGGCCACCGAGGATGCTGATTGTATAACTCAAGAACACAAGATTACGGGATGATACCGGGAGCACAAGATTACGACCACAGCTTCGAGAATTTTAATGCTCTAATACCATCTTGAATGGGAGAATATATTGTAGAAATAATTCTCGTTAATTCATCTCAAAGGAACATGGCAATATTTATATTTACAATAGGAAAAATAAAGGAAAGAATAAAGTAGGAAAGGAAGAATTAAATGCTAACTCTAAGGAAATTAAATCTCCTAGAATATGGCCAATTTGGACGCTTTCCAACAATTATTTAGCAAGAAATTTTAATTATTAAAAGCTAAGACTTTTATTAGATTGAAAATTCTTCGACAGATTTATTGAACTTAAACATTTTTTTATTTACATAACCAAATATTTCACCCTGCACCCTTTCTTCAAAGTTGGGTTTGTAGGTTCAAGTCCTAAAACAGATTTTTGATCTACAGTAAAAAAGAATGTTTCTGAGTAACCCTTGAGGATCTAGGTTCTAGGCAGTTATGAATAATCCAAAGCAACTAGCAGAGGCTTACGTGCAGACCACTTGCTTATTACGTCATCAGTTTACCATAACTACCAAAAAATAAATTAACTTTGTATAAAAAATATCCAAAAAATAAAAAGGAGAAAAGAGAAACTTACAACGCTGGAAGCATTCAATCCAGGTTCAACTGACTCGAATAGAAAGCTAGGGGCCTCCCTGTCATCTTCCTTCACCAAGCATCGGTATGCTAGCACTGGAGTCAAGTGATCTGAAAATATTGGCTTATACAATGGAATCAAATTCCCATCTTTTGCTGCTTCCTTGAACTTGACCAAGTGGTCCACTGCACTCAACATACCCCATTACAAACCACACATCAAAGAAAGTTATAAAATAGAGGACAAAATGTATGTACTCGCTCCACTGATAACCAAACTTATCGTGGTGCTTCTCAACATTACTTAGTCAATCAAACCCTTCATGGAGCATACTTACAGGTTAGTGTATTTACATCTTTATGGCTTTATATAAAAAAACAATGCACATACGTAGGAACAGTAAAATGAAATGCTCATCAAATTTAAACATTTTCCGAACTCTTTAACAGTCCTTTGTTCTAGATCCATTAATTCATAAAGAATCCAATTTGAACATGAGACCAATTGGTTAGCCGCAGAGCACTGTACATTCTGGAAAATTACATCAATCACTATAAAATTCATAACTCCATAAAACCCACAATTAAATTACAAAATAAAGTAAATTGATGAAAATAGTAAACCCACCTAACGATGGTGCGGAAACGCAGCATTTCACATTTCGGAGTGTGCGGAAATTGGTTGTTAAGGTGGTACAGTAATTGAAGGAAATAGAGTGGAGGGAAGGGAAGGAAGCTGGACAGTGAGAGAGGGAAGGGAGGGCAAGGGTTTTCATTTTAGTGCAGATTTTGAGAGTTTGAATTAGTTTCTTCTCAATATATTACAGTAGTATTTGTTAATTAATTAATTATCCTATTAATGTTTTAAGTATTATTTTCAAAAAGGCCGATTTCCATTAACCATTTGTTAATCAATTGATTATCCTGTTTTAAGTATTATTTTCAAAAGGCAGATTTTCATGGATAATGCCATTTGTACAATAGTTTTTGACAACATTTGTTAATCGATTAATTATCCTATTAATGTTTTAAGTATTATTTTCAAAAGGCAGATTTTCATGGATAATGTCATTTGTGCAATGATTTTTGACATTATTATATGTACCAAAAAAATATTGGTTGAAAAGATAAATTATTTTTTAAATTGTTCAATGAAAATATGCCACGTGGTGTGTTGTCAACAATATTACCCTTGTTTAAGCCTCATTTTAGAGGAGAAATGAATTTTTAAATAGTGTATTAATGTATGGTTAAAAAATAAGAAAAAAATTTTATTTGTGTATAATATTATTTTATTGAAAAATATGTGATTGAAATGGTGTCAAATCACTATTGAATAATGTATTTTGATGAAAAAATGGGGCTCAAACAAGGGCATTGTAAAAAATATTGTATGCCGAGCATGATGAATTTTCATTAGTCATATATGTTTAAATGTGATTCACATCATCACATGTGCTTTACTTTTCAAAAACAGTTCAGTTGTTTGCCCTTTTGTTTTCATAGTGGCTTAAATTTAGTCCAATTACTAGGACTGAACAAATCTCTCGAATCGAACTGAATCGAACCCGACAGTTCTTGTAAAATTAAATACCCGAACCGGTATTTGAATTGAAAACTGACGGGTACGGTTCGGTTCTCGGTTCTAGACCAAGAACCGAAAAACCGAATAAGAACCGAATCTTTTTAATTTTTTTTATATTAAATAAATTAAATTATTTTAATTTTAATTTTTTCTAAACAAATTAACAAATTAACAATTTCTAAATCCAAATTTTTGGCCCAATAATTTGTTTCATTTCTAATTTTTTAATTTTGGCCCAATTACCCATTTTATCGTTTCATTTCTTAGCCCAACAAGATCTAATCCACTAAATAACCCTAAATACCTACACTAAAGTGCATAACGCTATCTCGACTCTTGCAGCCTCGCTGACATTTCGAAACATATACAATCGTCAGTCGACGCTGTGACCTCCACCAACCGAAACTTTGACCGTAGCGATCATTTGAATAAGGTAGTCTACTAGTTTCTAAAATTCCAAAACCATTGAATGTGTTATTAGTTGTATTTATATAATATTGTTATAAATGTTAAAAAATTTAATTATAGTACAGAACCGAATGGAACCGAACTGAACCGAATGGAATCGAACCCGAACGGTTTCATAATTATATTTGGACCCAAAGGTTCCATTTACTAGATACCCGAAAATTTTGGTTCGATTCGGTTCTCTTTCGAACCAAACCGAACCGACCCGTGCCCACCTCTACTAATGACATAGATATGATGTTGACTGAAGTATAAGTCAATAATGAATTAAGCCTCCATTTGGCATTCATTAAATTAAGGGTTTGTTTGATTTGGCTTGTCTATGGAAAATGGAAACATTTTCATTTTTCAAATTTTGGCATGTTTGATGGCAATAATTTTTTTGGCAATTTATTTTCCTTCTTCCCTCTATATATGTGCCATTTCTAGGGATGGCAATGGGCCAAGCTAAGTTGGCTCGGCCCTTTTACCCATGAGCTCGACTTGCGTTCGTGACGAGCGGAGCTCCTCGTTGCTCGTGGGACGAGCTTGTGGGCTAAGTCGAGCTTGGGCTCGCGAGCTCTTCAGTTTTTTTTCTTTTAATGGTAAAAATAGATAAAACAAAAATTATGTTTTATTTTTTTAACAAAAAAATAAATAAATCGAGCAAAAAGATGTAATTAAAATGATTCTTTTTCTTTTTCTTTTTAAAATAGATAAAAAAAATAAAGTCATAAATCCTCCTTCTTTATCGGGATATGGGACCGGCTACTTAAATTTTGAATAGGTGGAGTTAAAAATTGTACACAAACAATTTGTAACGTGTACAATTTTTTAAAAATAATTAAAATAATATTATAAAATAACAAATTGTGATTAAACTGGTATACTTAAATATCACTTACTTGACGATTGCAATTTTGGCATATTTATCTTGTATTAGGAAATGAATGTCCTACCAATCCTTCGTGCACATTAATGCTTCTAAAATATTTTCTTTCAGTCGGCTCGTGATCTCGAACAAAACCCTCTTAACTGCACTAAAAGCAAACTTTGAAACTATAGTACTAACTGGAGGTATTAGTAAATCTTTTGTAGTTGTGGAAACTACTGCCCCTCGTCATTCGTACCTCCGCCAGAATTTAATAACATCTTCGAAACTTTTTTTAATTATCTTATTAGTATGCATATTATGATTAAAGTAATAATTAATTCAGCAGGCAAAGCATTTGCACTTCTGTCCAATGTTTGGGCCAATGGAGATGCAGAAGACAAAGTATTACTAGATGAAGATGAACCTATTACATTTGAATCATACATATACATGCTAATGCCTTGAAATAAATTATATATTTCAGCATTGTCTTCTTCAAGTTTAGCAAAAGGAGTAGGCGCAGAGGGTACTAAACTAATATTTGTGCCCATTGGTAGGAATGTAAAATGTCATATTTTTCATTCCTTTACCTTATGCTTTTGTGATTAATTAATGCCTAAATGTACTGAATATCCTTACATTTTGATTTAGGTTGCAAATGGAGAATGTTGCATAAATTAGAAGAAAAGAGCAAAAAATGACTAAATTGAAAGAAATCAAAAGTCGAAGGACTAAAACGCAATTATCCAAAAGTTGAACCGGAAGGTGAAATGAATGAATGAAAGATTTGAAGGTCGATTGATGGAAGACTCAAAGTGTTAGAAGAACGAAAGCAAGAAAAAGAAGCCAATAGAAGAGAAGATGAAAATTCATGGATCAAAGTGCAACAATTGAAATTATTTTATACTGTGTTCGCGCACGGGCTTAAAGTGGCACGCGCATGAGACCTTATTCTTGCATACCAAGAACAAAACAACAAAGTGGTGCACGCAATGAAATATATGGCGCGCGAGCGCGTGCCAAAATTTCTGTGACGGGCCAGTTTCTTTATTCTGATAAAATTTTACATGGAAACAATATTTTTTGACATCATATATATACCTAAAGATGCCGGAACGAGGGAAATCTCCTTTTTGACCTAAAAATCTTATATTCTACGTAAAAAAATCTTATATTCTACGTATATTTGGAGGCAAAGAACGGACCATAGACTTTTCTCTCTTTTTGCTTAAGGATTATTGATGTAATACTAAACTTCATCTCTTGGT
The DNA here is from genome assembly GCF_002742605.1 of Olea europaea var. sylvestris. NCBI lineage: Eukaryota > Viridiplantae > Streptophyta > Magnoliopsida > Lamiales > Oleaceae > Olea > Olea europaea. Next base: position 17,482,307 of record NC_036249.1, on the reverse strand, counting down.
TGAAGAATATGGAAGCCTAAGAATTATTCAAACTGTGAGATCTAATAAATTTCATTGCTTTCATTCATATCTTATGTATTGAATATTCTTCTATGCATGATTCCATGGTTGTTATATTTGAATTCTAAGAGGCCTATTAGATATTCATGTATCACAATATATTGCTTGTTTAAAGAGAAAATACGTAATTGTTTGATATCTTTGACATTATGAAGAAACTAGAATTTGATTAATCGCTGCTTTAGAGATTATTAAATTCTAGAAAGAATATTTGACTAGATTAAAATAACCGTTTGTGATTGTGTTGTTTAGTTTCATCGATTTCTCTAGTTTCCAATGCTATTATTGAATTAAATCTTAAAGTGCTTGTCTTGGGGTTGTTTAATAATAAGGATTGATTGGATCACTTATTTTCCGGTTAATTACAATTAAGCAGAAATAGGAAAAATAAATTCCAGCGATGAATGCAAAAATATGAATTGATAATCATTCATAGATCCACGATCAGTTTAAAATTTCTATGGTGGATATTGACTTAGACCAAGATTCGTTCTATTGATGTAATCCAATTTATTAAATTGTATTGTTTTTAGTTAGAATTGATTTCATCACAAACAAAACCCCCGTTATTGTTAACATTGCATAAAATTAAACTAACCACTCTTCGTGGAAACAATCCTTACTTCCACTACTACATACATTTTTTGGAAGTGTAGGTTTTATTATTTCTGGATGCTTGCGACAGCACGCCACCCATTCGTTCATCACATAATTCATACATTTCACTTAAAGTTTGTTCTAAATTTTTATATGTGATGGGTGTACCAAAAGTTAAAGCTTTAAAAAATTGATCAATTATATATTCAGTTCCCGATAAATTATATCGGGGTCCATTATGTATGCTAAAGGAAATAACATAGGCAAGTCTTCTCAGTATATTCTAAACTTCGATTTCATAGAGTATATAATTGCACTAAAATTAGGGTCATTTTTGTATTTATAAAACGTCCTAGCAATTATATAAAGATGTTATAGTACCATACAGTTAGTGGGCTAGTAAATCTCAAATAAAGTACTGGTACTATCATAAAAATTTGTCAAAAATCTTTTAACTTTTAAAGGTAAAGGCCAATCGAATTCGTTCAGAATAGTTTCGTCATCATTTTTAATATGCCTATTGTTGTAAAACTCAGTTATTAAATATTCAAAACCTTCACATGACTTTAACAATAACCAAGTGGAGTCCCATTTATGACTTACGTCACTAACTAATATTTTAGAATTCGGCTCTCCAAGTCCGGCACAAAATTTCTCAAATGCTTGTTTTCTACTAGGGAAGATCGTGATATATATTAGTACATTCCTAATTCTTTATATTTTATCTTTAATGTGTTTCAAACTATCTTGCACAATTAAATTTAAAATATGACACACACAATGAATATGAAACAAATAACCACTGAAATCAGGCTGTAATACCCTATCCAATTTATCGATAACTACTTTATTAACACTAGTATTGTCGAATGTAAAAGAACAAATTTTGCTTTCGCAACGATATTCTTTAATATTAGTCACAATCACATTATATATATTATTAGTGTTATGTGGGAATTCAATAATTTTAAAAGCAATAATTTTTTATGCATACAACAAAGTGGGTCGATGTAGTGTGTAATTGCAGTTATATAAACTCTTTTATTAATCCCCTCCCATATATCCTATAGAAGCCCCCCAGAAAATAAAATAAAATGGAATTAGGCTCATATTTTATGTGATGATATAGTACCATGAGCTTAGCCCATAGATGAACATTATGCTTGATCCACATAAGAAATTAAAGTTCAATACTAGTCCAGTATATCTCAGAATAAATTTATTTACAACCTTATGGTTGTTCAACATGCAACTCATGTCCGGACACCATACATATATATATATATATATATATCGTTAATTGGTATAAACAAGTCTCAATTATACACACATACGTTATCATAGATTATTGCTTTAAAAAAAATGCTTTTATGTCCTTTAAATTTAGTTGGAGCTGCCACCATTTTTTTTTACATATAACAGCCATATTTTACGCAGAACGTAACTTAAACCATTTGATTTTAAATTGCTTTTAAGTTGTTTCAATTCAATGGCCGCCAAAGTTTTAGAATTTAGGAATGAAAGCCACCGTTTTTTTTACCTTCATTTTCAATTTGATTTATTTCAATTTATACATGGAATAATATATGCACCCACATAAATGTAACAGTAAAAAAATAATGAATTGAAATGTTAAACCCTTTCAATTTTAAGGTTGTCTAAAGTTTGTTTTCTTTTCAAGGGCCAATTGGAATTCACCTTTTCATTTCCCACCAAGTCATCTATATCCTCTCCATTGTATGCTTTGTCACTTTGTAAACAAGAAAAATCTCCCAAATTAAGAAAAAGGAAAAGAAAAGAAAGACAGGCAGATTGTTTTAGCATTGGTTGCATCCACGAAGCTATATTACGTCCAAAACTTCATCGATCCAAAAGCATCAAACGAAAGTAAGTAAAGGTATAAGTGTTATTTCGTTTTCAAATTATGATTTTTGGTTAAATGTTTTAAATGAAATGGTACCTCCGGGTACGGTGTTTTGGCACTACTATAGTTTAAATGATCATTCTCCGGCTCTACGTGTTATGATAATGCTATAGTAATTGAATTTTTGTCGAAAATTCATCTACGTGCGACTATATAAATTTATAATTCGGAAATTCTAGTTTGATAACGAAATGCGTCGATGACATCTATTGAGTTTATAACTCATGGGTTAATTCCCTTCCTACTGATTGATTTGACTTGCTTGGGGCATGGATGATGGTAAATAGAGATGCAACATGCCATGGAGAAACCGGTGATAAATGTTTCTTTAATTTAGATTCTCATGATTGTTGTGTATGGATCTATTATACGAACATTCTTTATGAATAAGTTATGTTTTAAAGTAAATATGGGTTCTAGAAATTAATTCACCAATCATCATTTACCAAAAATTAAAAAAAAAAAAAGCAGTGTTAGCAAATTAAAGTATTGCTATCTCTTTAAAAATTCGGTTTCTATCATGATTTTAAAAATTCATAGGTCACTCTTTACTTTGAATTTTTAGATAAGACCAGTGGCAATTGATAGCCTCATAGGTTAGCTACTGAATGAATTTAGAGTTGTGTCAATTCGATAGCGGTAAAATTTTATATGTCACTTAAGGTAAACTGCACTGGCCAGTGCTGCTATTTTTCAGCTTCTGCCCTGGTTTTAAAAATTCATAATTCACTCGTTACTTGAGATTTTTGGTCGAAACTAATTGGTTTGATAGTCTCAAGGGTTCGCTACTGAATATAGTTAAAATCATGTCGATTCAATGTGTGTAGAATTTTATATGATACTTAAAGTATGCTGCGCTAGGTTACTTTCCAACCCAAGTTTCTGTGGGGTTTTGAAAAATATTTTATGACCATATATACTGTCGACGGAAGCCGATTTTCGGATATATCATATTATAAGGAGTTTTCTACTTTATACTAAAATTTCACAAAGTTTTGAGATCGATAGCTATGCAAACGAATTTATTTTTTCAATTTTCGTTTGAGATAAAAACAAAAACAGCAATATTTTTTTTAAAGTTTTACCAAAAAGTTTAACGTCAATAGAGGTTATCTTTTAGTATTGACTTATTTTTTTTAAAAAGGTATATATATAAAAAAAATAAAAAAATTGAATTAAATTCTTAAATTAAATCTTTATATTTTCCACTAAAAGTATAGTAAATTATTAAATTTACGGCTAAAGTAAAATTAATCTTGTGATGTTTCAATCCTTGCGGGTCGGGGCGTTACATATCCGAATACGATTGAATTTGGTATATATTGTCAGAACCTCAACCGGAATAGTAATTTAGCCAATGATGAGGTTGAGCCTGAGCCCGAATCAGACCTAGAGGAAAATTTGGAATGGGAGCATGAGGATGACTTTGGGTTGGAATTAGAAAATGATTATGACCATGAACTTGAACCACAGGTTAAGATGGACCTAGAGTCAAGGCTTGAGGCAGAAGACTCCTCTGAAGATGAATCTCCATCAAAGAAGACTCGCAAGATTCATAGGGATTAGAAATTTAGATTATATTTCCTTGTGATATATTTTCCTTTATGTTATTGAAAGTAAAAATTTGTCGAACTATTGTATATCCTGATTTCAAAGAGTACTATTAATAAAGAGAAAAATCAATTATGATCAAGTTGAGGATTAATACCTTATTTATTTTTAAGTATTCTGGTATTGGTAAATGAAGTTAATGTGAGATATTATATCTTATCTCTAGGGAAATGTCTCAAGCAAATCAGAATAATTTGATAAGGGATCTCCTACAAGCAGTTTAAGATCTTGGCAAGCTGAATCAGAATCCAACTCCACCTACACCACTAGCTCCTATTACTCTTCTGACTCATGCTTCGGTAGTTGAGTTATTTCGATGGTATAAGCCCCCTACCTTCGATGGAGCATCTGGTCCACTAGTAGTTGAGGAATGACTTTTTAAGCTAGAATGAATTTTTTGACTCATAGACTGCACCGATGCCCAAAGGGTTCAATGTGTAGAGTTTATATTTATCGGTGATGCAAGCCACTGGTGAGATTTTATGTCCCGAACTAGGACTTCAGAATAGCAATTGGCATTAAATTGGGAACAATTCAAGGAGGAAGTGATGGACAAGTATTTTCCTCAGTCTCTAATGGATTTCAAGGAGAACGAATTCTTCCAGCTCAAGCAAGGTAATATGTCCCTAATGGAATACGAGCAGAAGTTTGATTAATTCTCAAGGTATGCTCCACACCTGATTGACGCGAAAATTAAGAAGACCCGAAGGTTTGAGCAAGGGTTAAACCCAGACCTATCCTTATGTCACATCATTTCACATCATACCATGAGCTATTGGAAAGAGCTTATGCTATTTGGCATCAGAAGGCAAATGCATAGCAACATCGTCAATTGTACAACTAGTAGGATAAAAGGTAAATTGGAAAGAGAAAGTGGAATGGTCAAAACAAAGGAAAGGGAAAATAAGAAAGTTAATATCGAATCTAGTGCCAGTAAGACTACGGTAGCTGTAGTAGTGCCGTGCCCTAAGTGTGGTAAGCCTCATCATGGTGAATGCTTATATGAGAAGAATGCTTGTTTTCGGTACGGTAAATCAGGACATATTGCTAATGATTGTCCCACATTTGCTTAGAAAAAGGATGATAACAATGATCAGAACAAGAAGGGAAAAACATGAGTTTTTACATTGACTCAAAAGGATATAGATGAGAATTCAAACGTAATAATAGGTATTTTATTGATAGCCAATACACCTGCTTATATACTGTTTGATTCAAGAGCTATTCACTCTTTTGTATCAACGTCTTTCATTGCCAACTCTAGTATTACTTGTAATAAATCAGAGAGTACACTAGAAGTTAGCATCCCATCAGGCAGGACATTGAACGCAGACAAGTTAGCTAAGTCAGTGAAATTTGAAATTGAGGGAAAAACCTTAGAAGCTAATTTGTATATGATAGAGATAAAAGACTTTTATGTGATTTTGGGCATAGATTGGTTAGGATACAATTATGCAACCATTCATTATAGAAAAAGGGAAGTGTCTTTTCAAAATCCAGGAGAAGAACAATTTTCTTTCCCTGGAATAAAGACTAAACCTCATCTCCAATTAGTATTGGCTTTACAAGCTGAGAAAATGTTGAGAAAAGAAACATCTCAAAGGTTTCTAGTTAACATCTCAGGAGAAAAACTGGCAATGATAAAGATTGAGGACGTACCAGTGGTATAAGAATTTATAGATATGTTTCCAGAATATCTACCTGGTATTCCACCAAATTGACAAGTAGAATTCACAATAGATTTGGTTCCTGGAGTGGCACCAGTATCTAAAGCTCCATACAGAATAGCTCCAAAAGAACTTCAGGAGTTGAAAATTCAGCTACAAGAATTGTTAAACAAATCTGCATGGGGCGCACCATTGTTGTTCATAAAGAAGAAAGATGGAAGCATGAGGATGTGTATCAACTATCAGGAGTTAAACCGTTTGACCATTAAGAATATGTATCATTTCTGGAGAATTGAGGATTTGTTTGATCAATTGAAAAGGGTACTGTATTTTCTAAGATTGATTTACGATCTGGATATCATCAATTGAAGGTTAAGGCAAGTGATATGCCTAACATAGCTTTTAGAACTCATTATGGACATTATGAGTTCACAGTCATTCCGTTCGGGTTGACAAAGGCCCCAACAGTGTTCATGGATCTAATGAATCGTGTGTTTTATTAGTATTTGGATCAATTTGTCATAGTGTTCATCGATGGCATTTTGATATACTCCAAGATTAAAGATCAACAGGAAGAACATCTTAGAATAGCTCTAAAAATATTGCATAAGGAAAAGTTATAAGCTAAATTTAAAAAGTTGAATCTTGGCTTGAGCGAGTTGAATTCCTCGGTCATGTAGTTACTACCTAAGGAATTAAAGTAGATGCAGTAAAGGTAAAAGCAGTAACTAATTAGAAGACACCGACTAATACTGGTGAAGTACGAAGTTTTCTGGAATTAGTTGAGTACTATTGGAGATTTATAAAAGGATTCTCTAGAATAGCTCGACCAATGATACAATTGACAAGGAAATGAGTAAAGTTTCAATGGATAGATAAGTGTGAGCAAAGCTTTCAGGAGCTAAAACAACAATTGATTACAGCACTTGTATTAACCATACCTGAAGGTTCAGAAGGGTTTGTTATATATAGTGATGCATCCAAACAAGATTTAGGATGTGTACTAGTGTAGCATGGAAAAATAATTACCTATGCATCAAGGCAATTGAAGCAACACGAGCATAACTACCCGACGCATGATCTAGAACTTGGTTCATACATTAAAGATATGACGCCATTATTTATATGGAGGGAAGCGTGATATTTACATGAATCATATCACGTAGAAGGAATTGAATATGAGACAAAGATGATGGTTGGAGCTAGTAAATGATTATGATTGCACTATTCATTATCATCCGAGTAAGGCTAATGTTGTTGCTAATGCTCCAAGTAGAAAGTTGATAGGACAGTTGGCATCATTACCTACTATTCCGATAGAATTGATCGAAGACTTGGAAAATTTGTGAATAGAAGTGATTACCACACCAGAACAAGTCACTGCTTATTTAACAACTTTGGTTGTTCGACTTACTCTTAGAGATCGGATAATAGAAGTACTGAGCAAAGACCCATTCTTGCAGAAGATCAAAAATGAGATTGGTACTGATAAGAGAAATGATTTTGGAATAGCTTCAGATTAGACACAAATAGTTAAAGGAAAAATTTGTGTACCTAAGGATGAAGTTTTGAGGAAGGAGATATGGAAGGAGGCTCATTCTACCCCGTACACCGCATATCTCGTTGGTACGAAAATGTATCGAAACATTTGAGATACATTTTGGTGAAGGAATATGAAAAGAGTATAGGCTTATTTGTGGCAATATGCATAGTGTGTCAACAAGTTAAAGTAGAACATCAAAGACCGACAGGGTTATTAAATCCATTAGACATACCTGAATGAAAGTGAGAGAATATCGCAATGGACTTTGTGGTAGGATTTCCAAAGTCAACAAGAGGACACGATGCTATATGGGTAATAGTGGATCGTCTAACAAAGTCTACTCATTTTTTTCCAGTAAAAATAACATTTAACCTAGATCAGCTGACGCAGTTGTACATTAGAGAGATTGTAAGATTGCATTCCCATGTCCATTGTGTCTGATAGAGATCCAAGATTTACATCAAAGATTTGGAAGAGCCTACAAGGAGCTATGTGAATGAAATTGAATTTTAGTACGGCGTATCACTCTCAATCCAATGTTCAATCTGAAAGGATCATTCAAATTTTGGAAGATATGCTAAGGGCTTGTGTTCTAGATCTAGGAGGTAGTTGGGAATCATATCTACCTTTAGTGGAATTTGCATATAATAACAGTTTCCAAGTAACTATTGGAATGGCACCGTATGAAACTCTCTATGGTAGAAAATGCAATCACCTATTCATTGGGATGTGATGAAGTTGGAGAAAAGAGAATTTTGGGACCAGAGATCATTGAAAGAACATTTGAAGCCATTAATAAGATTCGTACCAGGATAAAGGGCGCACAAGATATATAAAAGAGCTATACAGATACCATGAGAAAAGACTTGAAATTTGAAGTTGGAGAGAGTTTTTCTAAAGGTGGCATCAATAAAGGGTGTACTTAGGTTTGGCAAGAAAGGCAAACTACGACCTCATTATATCAGATCTTTTGAAATACTTTATAGGGTTGGGAATGTGACTTATTGACTGGCTTTGCCGCCTGAACTATCAGTAGTTCACAATTTGTTTCATATATCAATGATCAGAATGCATATGCATGATCCTGATCACGTGGTCAATTATCACTCCTTGGAAGAATAAAAAGACTTATCTTATGAGGAATTACCGATTAAGATACTGGATCAAAAGGTACATAAATTATGGAATAAGGAGATTCAATTAGTCAAAGTGCAATGGAATAATCATGGAATAGAAGAAGCTACTTGGAAAAGAGAAGAAGAAGTTAAAGATAAATACTCGACACTCTTTGTCCAACCATAAGGTAAATTTCGAGAACGAAATTTTATTTAAGGTGTAAGAGATGTAGAAGCCTGAAAAAATAAAATAAAATGGAATTAGGCTCACATTTTATGTAATGATCTAGTACCATGAGCCTAATCCATAGATGAATATTATGCTCGACCCACATAAGAAATGAAAGTCCAACACTAGTCCAATATGTCTCAAAATAAATTTATTTACAACCTTATATTTGTTCAACATGCAACCCATATCCGGCTACCATACATGTTTAAAAAAAAAAGTATTTGATGGAATTCGACGGAATTATTTAATGTTTCCCAAAATTTAGACCCAAAGGTAAAGATTAATTTTATGTATAATATATACATACATATCGTTAATTGGTATAAACAAGTCTCAATTGTACACGCACACACACGTTATCATAGATTATTGCTTTTAAAAACATGCTTTTAAGTCCCTTTAAATTTAGTTGGAGCTGCCACCATTTTTTTTTTTTACATATAACAGCCAGATTTTATGCAAAATGTAACTTAAACCAGTTGATTTTAAATTGATTTTAAGTTGTTTCAATTCAATGGCCGCCAAAGTTTTAGAATTTAGGAATGAAATCCACCGTTTTGTTTACCTTCATTTTCAAATTGATTTCTTTCAATTTACACATGGAATAATATATGCACCCACACAAACGTAACAGCAAAAAAGTAATGAATTGAAACGTTAAACCCTTTCAATTCTAAGGCTGCCAATGGTTTGTTTTCTTTTCAATGGCCAATTGGAATTCACCTTTTCATTTTCCACCAAGTCATCTATATCCTCTCCATTGTAGGCTTTGTTACTTTGTAAACAAGAAAAATCTCTCAAATTAAGAAAAAGGAAAAGAAAGGAAAGATAGGCAGATTGTTTTAGCATTGGTTGCATCCAGGAAGCCATATTACGTCCAGAACTTCATCGATTCAAAAGTATCAAATGAAGGTAGGTAGAGGTGCAAGTGTTATTTCGTTTTCAAATATGATTTTTCGTTAAATGTTTTGAATGAAATTAAATTAAATTCTTAAATTAAATCTGTGTACTTCCCGCTAAAAGTATAGTAAATTATTGAATTTACAGTTAAAGTAATATTAATCTTGTGACGTTTCGATCCTTGCGGGTCAGGGCATTACATATACGAAGTTAAACATATAAAACCATCATATTTTTGTAAATTCAAAATTAATTGTTGTTTTGTTTGAAGAAAATACTCTATTGTGTTTGAATGAAGAGTGTTTCGACTTACCCCAACGTACCTCGATTGAAGATATTCTTTCACTTATAAGACGAAATATTGGTTGTCTGCTATTGCAAGAGGCAATTCAACACCAGCAATAAGTTTCACCATTCCTGTTCGAGCATTCTCCTCTAAATACATCCAAGTGTTAAGTCGCAAAGTTGTAGTATCGACACCTGAACTACCAAATTGCAGTCGTGGATCCATTTCAATTTGTGAATTATGAAGATACAATATAGATTAATAGATGATATAAGAAGATGATTGAATTGTAAAAATGAATTGAAATTGAAGATGATTAAATTGAAAAAATGAATCTATATAATATGACTATATTATATAATTGTAGACTAATTAAGAATTGAGACAAAACAGTTGAGACTTGAGAGCACAAGAGAGATTGAGGGAAAAAGTGTTGATAATCTTGAGATAATAAGAATTGAGAGTTGAGAGAATTTATGAAAAAATGTTGGGCCAATTGTGGGGTATTTATAGAAGAAAGGGGAAAAAAATATATTTCAGTGAATAAGTTAAAAAACCGTTTTGGTCACTATTCAAGATGAGCCACGAGTAGCTCGGCTCATGGGTCGTCTTGAACGAGTTATTGGCTCGTGGCTCGCATTCAAAGAGCCACGAGACTGGCCATGAGCGGCTCGCCTTTGAGCGGACTCGGCTTGCCAAGTGGGCTAGTCCGATCGGCTCGGGCTCGAGCTCTTTTTTTATGAGCACAAGCCGCCCGCCCACTCGGCTCGTTTGCCACCCTTAGCCATTTCCTTGGTTTTCCGGCCTTTTTTTTAAAACTTTTTTTTGTCAATTGGAATAAATTCTATCCCCAAATATAACAAATTTTGTCCATTTAATTGACAATTTTAATAATAATAAAAAGCCATATGAACACCAAAAGATAGAAATTTTCAACATTTTTCAGGTAAAAATTATACCAATCAAACACATTAATTGATGATTCCTAGGGTAATTCAGTTTCCTAAAATTTATTTTCTTTCTACCAAATTCCATTCTTGCAATCAAACGGATCCTATATTTTATTTTTTCCTCTCCTATTTTGAATCACACAATCTTTCATAAAATAATATTGCACATAAATAAAAAACTTTTTTTTCAACAATTCATTCTCCAAAATATACTATTCCACTCATTAAAATTGAAATAATGTGGGCTAAAGATAAATGGAACACGACAGTTTGGTCCATCTCAATTTAAATTAGTTAAATATTTCGTTAGCCATTAAACTTATACTTTCATCACGCTTTATTTACTGAACTTTAGAATGCTTTCAAGTAGATATTGGACTTAAATACATTGCACTGCATCACTCACTCATCATGCTTCATTATTCACTAAACTTTTAAAATGATTTTTCAATAATTATTGAAATGTAACATGTTACACACTATCACTCATTCATCACGTTCCATTAATAACTGAACTTATACTTCTATCACATTTTACTCAAATGCTCTCGAGTGATCACTGAACTTTACTAACTGAATTCAACTGCTCAAAAATTGAAAATTTTAAAGTAAAAAATATTGTACATAAAGACGATGACATTCTTTCATCATAAATTACTGTATGACAACTCCACAAATTATATTTTATTAGTCTTGATTAATTTTATTAGCTTACCACTGTATCTTGAATTGTCTCAATCGAATATTAGAAGAAAAATTATAATAAAAATATTGAAAAATGCACAGTGTTGTTTTTCCACCCGAAGTGGGTGCCACAGCGCCACTAATGCTGAAAATCAACAGCAACATGGTGAGAAAAAGGAACTTGAATTTATTGGACTCTTTTCTTGTCCAATCCAATCCTAATTTATCCAATACTTCAAAATACTATAAATATAAACATAAATACCACAATTCGAGGAAGAATTCAATTAGGCAAGAAAGGAGCAAGATTCAAGAAATCAAAGGGAGGCAAGAACATCATCAAAAAGGAAGATTGAAAATCCAGTTAAAAACTAGTTTTTTCTATTCTCTTCTTTATGTTGTTTATTTTGAATTATATAGATTTCATGTTTCTTATCATGAACTGAACTATTATTTTAGGGTTTGATTAGTCAAAATGTGAGAATATGATTTAAATTTACTTTAGTTATTTCTATTAAATTTTTCTCTCCGTATATTTGTGTTATGATTATAATGCTTGCAATTAATTGTCCACTAATTGAATGAAATAGATGCCAGTCAATCAAAAGGGGGAAATTTAGGCACCGATCATAAGATTAACACAACATATATTTTATGGGTTTCAAGAGAAAGTGTAAAATAAAATCTATAAAGCTTACTCCATAAAATAACCACGTACTCGATAAGTTCTTGATTTTAATTCGAAATAGAGATATTGGAATTGAAATCTATGATTAATTTCTAGCCGGCACTCGATAGAGATACAATTGAGTTCTTGCTTATAATATGGAAAAGTTGATTAGAGATAACTAGCTAATTGAGAATCATATTTGATAGTTAGGTGAAATCAAATACTAGTCTTTCTTATCTTGAGTAACCTTTCAAACTTTTTTTGATATCGTTGAATTCGTCACCATATTCATCTTTAGATTAGCTTTAAAATATTGATCTCAAAACTCATTCGTCTACAAAGAATAAAGGCTACGTGATTATAGTATTTAGTAGAATTTGAATTACAATCCCTATGGGTTTGACACTCTTTGCTCCATCATATAACAAAATTTGACACCATACACATGCAATACAAATCATGTTATAGAAAATGCGTGACAAGTTTTTGGTTCTGTTGTCAGGGATTGTTTAATTTGATTTTTTACTAATATTATTACCAAGTAGCTTTTGTTATAATTTAGATTTTGCACTTTTAATTAGTTTGTTTGGTTCTTATTTCAAGTTTATACGAAGATTAAGGAATCTCGAGCTATTACCCATTGATCCTAAACAAGAATGTACTTTTCCTTTTTAAAGGACTTACGAAAAAACGATCGTGAAGCAATGGCAGAACAAATAGAAAATTAAAATAATCAACAGTGGGCTATAAAAGTTTGTGTTAGATGAGTTGTCATTGGGCGTAAGGCAGTGGCTGCAAATAACTTCGAATTGAAGCCAGGATCGATACACATAGTTCAATAGAATTGGTTTGAAAGATCTTCAACTGATGATTCAAATGCTCATCTTGTTTCTTTTCTTGAGATTTGTGATACCGTGAAGATAAATGGCGTTACTGAAGATATCATCAAACTCTGTCTATTTCCTTCTCCATAAAAAATAAAGTCAAAGCATGGTTCCAATCATTGTCATATGGATCCATCACAACTTGGGAAGGAATTAGCTCAAAAATTTCTCACCAAATTCTTTCCCCCTTCTAAGGCAGCTCAATTGCGGAGTGAAATTGGTTAGTTCAGACAAGCAGACTTCGAACAATTCTATGAAGCTTGGAAGAATTTAAAGATTTACTAAGAAAATGCCCTCGACATGGTTATTAGAATTAGATGCATATAGAGATCTTCTACAATGAGTTAAGTGGTCAGACACTGACCATAGAAGATACTGTAGCAATGGGTATTTTAATATTTAAGACTGCAATGCTGCCTTTTCACTACTAGATAAAATAGCTATCAATGGTTATCAATGGCCAAGTGAGCGTTCAAATGCAAAGAAAGTGCTGATTTTTATGGGGTGGATCCCTTTACAGCTCAGAAGTCATCACTCACAACTAAAATAACCGCTTTGACATCACAAAGAACTCTGAAGAAAGAAGATTCTATTAAAGATACTTCTAATTCTTAACATGAGTCTGAGACGAAGAATGAGCAAGTCCAATATGTAAATGGAAGAAACTTCGAGCGGATAGGAAACTAATAGCAAACTGTTACCATCCAGGACTGTAAAAACCAAGAAAACCTCTCTTTCGATAACAATGCGAACGTACTGCAGCCACCACCTCGGTTCAATCATCAGGCCTCTAAAGGAAAGTCATTACTGGAGGATATATTGGAGACATTTATTTTAGAGACTAGGGCAAGGTTCAACAAGGATGAGTTAAGACTTGATAACAATGAGACTCACTGAACCAACATGGGGACTGAAGTGAAGAATCTAGAGGTACAAATTTGTTAGCTAGCAATTGCAATAAATTCACAATAAGGAAAATTTCCCAGTGACGCCAAGGTCGACCCAAAGAAGCACTGCAATGTCATCACATTGAGGAGTGAAAAAAGAAGTTGAAGAGAGCAAGCCTACAGAGGCTTGGTTTCTACACCTGATTCAGATCATGTTGAAGAAAAATTAGTTGAAGAGCACAAAATTAAGGCATATGTAAACAAAGAATATCCGTTGGCCTAACTCAATCTCATTCCCAGATAATCCTCCCATTTTGAAGCCATGTCTGTCTTATACACAAAGGTTTTTGAAGAAGAATTTGATGAGCAATTAATGAAATTCTTAGAAGTCTGTAAGAAGATCCACATCAATATTCCTTTTGCTGATGCTTAGGGACAAATGCTAAATTTTTTAAGGAAGTGATGTCAAAGAAAAGAAAGCTGGTGGATTTTGAGACGTCAATCTGACAAAAGAATGTATTACCATTCTCTAGAAGAAGCTCCCTCAAAAAGTAAAAGATCCAAGTAGCATCATTATTCCCTGAAAAATTGGCATTTCCACTTTTGATAAGGCATTTTGTGACCTGGGAGCTAGCATCAATTTGAAACCACTTTTGCATTCAAGGAATTGGGTCTTGGAGAAATGAAACCAACCACAATCAATTTGCAACTAGTTGATAGATCCATCACATAACATAAAGTAGTCATTGATGATGTGCTAGTTAAAATTGATAAGTTCATCTTTTCGGTAGACTTTGTGATTTTGGATATGGAAAAAGATCAAAAATTACCATTAGTTCTTGGTCGGCCCTTCTTGGTAACAAAGAGCTCTCATTGATGTTTAAGGAAGAAAACTAACACTACGGGTTAATGAAAAACAAGTCATGTTCAACATATATCAAATGAAGAAATCCTTAGAAAATGTCAACATTTGCCACATGGTTCAATCAATTGACGCAATAGAGGGTAAAAATTTGAAAAGAGAATTTTTCTATGACCCTTTAAAGCAATACATGACGACCAGTTACTCAAAGATCGATACAATTGCTATTGAAAGCTACACAAGGACGAAGAAAGTGGTGGATTTCATCTTAGCTCAAGAAGTCAATCCACCTAACAAAAAGAAGAACTATATTGAAAAACCTCTGAAACATCCTACCATTATCAAATCAAAAGAGGTTTTGAAGCTCAAATCGGAGTTGAAGCCACCTTCTAATCCTAATGGCCATACTATATTGAAGAAGATTTCAAAGCCAATGAACAAGTTGAGAGAAGTGCCACATGAAGACCTAACTTAGACACTTCGATTATATCAAGCTAATAACGTTAAAGAAGTACTTATTGGATGGCAACCCAAGCATTTTTTCTTTTTAACTCTCATTTTTTTATATTAGTGTCAACTTTTATATAGTAATGAGTTTATTTTTATTTATTTATTTTTATGAAGGAAATCTCAAGTTTGGGAGAAAAGATAGAAGATGAATCCATCAAATCTAGAATCATAGCACCAAAACATCATCAGTAATACTGACAATTCAGGGAAGTTCTCCTCATTTTAATTTAATTTCAATTGGGGATATGTTTAGTTTAAGTTTGGGGGTGAAATATAAATTGTCTAATTACCTTAGTCTTTTTTTGTGTGTGATTTGTGTGCTGTTTATAAAAAAAATAGTTGTTTTTGCATGTTTGTATGAGTTAGATAGCTTTGCTGACATCGGTTTATATAATTGAGAATATTTATTGGTTTATGAATCGTGGATAAGTTATGAGCCCTAATTTTTTTGCTTATTCATGTTGAATGTGAGATACCTATGCACGCTAATTGATTGTAGCATTGTACATGAATATGGTGATCCATGTTTATAGGTTGAAATAGATAACTTAGATGCTAAACTCAGACAACCACTAAACATTATTATATCCTTCAACCAAATCTAGGATGTTTAGATGGTTGAACTGTAGTAGAAAAACTTGGAGATAAATGTGGATTTCATGTATGCTAAATTTTGTGTGGACTATCTGAGTCCAATAGGATGAAATTTGGATGAAAAGCTTAAGATAGAGGTCCGTTTTCAACAGTGAGTGTTCATAAGAGGGCATTGCACTAATCATTGCATAAAAGGGAAAAAAATTCTTTGTTGTGAAGCTACCCTAAAATATTTCAATGAGGACAACTATAATAATCTCATTGTGAAATGTCATTTCATAATCTTTATAACTTAAGTGATTAAGCTGACAAAGGTTTCAAACCCGATGCCCTAAAGTCATCTAACTAGGGAGTCATTGACTTAAAACTTTTTATATATATATATATGAAAGGCAGGTGCATGAAATAAAAAAACGCACCATATGTCTTGATTAATCCCCAAATACTTGTTTTAGAGGATTAGTTCTTTAATAATGGATTAGTAACTTGGTTGATTTTTGGAGGTTGATGTTGATATGTTGAACTACAAGTAGTAAACTAATATTGAAAATAAACTTTAAAATACACCTCGAGAAGTGAAAAGAAAACAAGCTTGGAGGTGTGCGAATCCCACAAGTGAAGTAAGTAAATTTTTGACTTTTAAGGTCGAGAATTGGATCAACATATTAGTGTACTGCACTGCACTTAACTCTTCATACAGACATCCGTTTTGTATTGAATAGGTGAGAATTTAGCTTTTATATTTAGCTTTGATGTGGTTCATAATTGATATTATGTTTTCAATCATGGGCAATGAAGGCAAACTGTCTAACTAAATTTGTTTAGTGTTTTCTTTTCTTAAATTTGTTTGTTTAAGTGTATGTTATTTAGTTAATTTTTTGTTTAGTGTTTCCTCGAGAGCTAGCAAAGTATTAAGTTTGAGGTATTTGATGAGTGTACTTCACTCATACTTTAGACACCATCTAAACTTGATACGTAGCTAATTCCACGAGTTTTAAAGCATTTTAATGTGTCTTTTGACGTTATAATATAATGTTGATGAAATTGAAGGAAATAAGCAAAAGTTGGTAAAATTGGAAAAACATGGTTAAATTGTTAGAGATCCAAAGTTCGGAGGTAAAAGTGCAAATATTCAAAAGTTGTGTCAAACCTCACAATGAAGATTCAAGAGTGCTAGGAGTCAATTGGATAAAGGAAAAATCAAACAGGTGAAATATAGTCAAAGTATGATCACACATAAATTTTTAATCGAAAAAGTTATGCTTTGAATTTTTAGTCTCACATTGAGACCCATTTTTGACATAGGAAACATTCGAATTGGAAAATAACAGTTGAAACAAAGTTATAGCCCTTTGAGTTAGCTTTCCAACACATCTTGAATCACCTTAACGAATATCAGGAACAAAATATTATGATAAAAATAATGAACGATGTATAGTGCTTTTTCACCCAAAGTGGGGCGTCGCAACATCACTATTGCTGAAAATCAACAGCATCGTGGCACTGTAGCACCCATCTTGGGTGTCGCTACACCATTGGGCAAGAAAAAAGGAATTTTGAATTTTTTAGACTCTTTTCTTGGCCCAATCCAACCTTATCCAATACTTCAAAATACTACAAATACAAAACTAAAAACCACAATTAAGGGAAAAATTCAATCGGGCAAGAAAGGGGCAAGATTCAAGAAATCAAAGGAAGGCAAAAATAATATCAAGGAAGAAAATTGAATATTTACCCAAAAACTTGTTTTATTTTGAATTATATAGATTTCATGTTTCTTATCATGAGCTAAACTATTTTTCTAGGGTTTGATTAGCCAAAATTTGATAGTATGATTTGAATTTATTTTAGTTATTTCTATGAAAATTTTCAATCCATTTATTTGTGTTATGATTTTATTGCTTTTCAGTTAATTGACTACTAATTGAATGAATAGATGCTAATCAATTTCGGCACTCAAGAAAGGGAAATTTAAGATGGATCATAAGATTAACACAGTGTAGATTTTATAGGTTTCGAGAGAAAATATAGAATCAATAAAGTTTACCCCATAAAAGAACCACGCACTTGATAAATTCTTGATTTTAAATCGGAATATGGATCTTGGAATTGAAATCTAGGATTAATTTCGAACCGGCACTCAAAAGAGATGATAGAAATACAATTAATTTATTGCTTATAAACATGAAAAGGTTGAGTAGAGATGACTAAATAATTGAGTGTCACGTTTGATAGTTAGGTCAAATCAATTCTAGGTTTTCTAACCTTGAGTAATCTTTTAAATTTGTTTTGATATCATTGAATTCGTCCCGATATCCATCATTAGATTAGTTTAAAAATATTGATTTCATAACTTATTCGTCTAGATAAAATAAAAGCTATATAATTTTAGTACTTAATAGAATTTGAATTACAGTCTTTATGGGATTCGACACTCTTAACTTTATTCATATAATACAAAACTTGACATTCTACACTTGCCGTATAAATCATGTTATAGAAAATGTGTGACAACTCAACTTTCATAAGCTTCCTTATTGGTACTCAAATCTCCATAATCATCTCAAACTTTCCAAATAATGAATTTCACTCCCCAAACTTTGTGAATTTTCTTCTATTTCTCTCTTAGTGCTTCTTATTGATCCCGTGTACTCAATTTAACCTTTCAATTGCTCCAAATCATCTCCAATTAAGTTAAAACCTTTTCATTTTCACTCCAAATCCATCCAAGCCTGGTTTTACCTATAATAGTAGCATTTCTACAAAATTAGGTAAAAATTAGATCAATTATCACTTATTTATCAAATTTAAAAGCATGGATAAACATATAAATCTACTTATCAAATATTCCATACTTAAATTCTTATTTATCCAGAGAAAGATTATCTACTTGAGGCAGCTTTCTGTATTGCTTCACATTTTAAAATTGTTCGAATAATTCATAAAAGGACTTCTAAATCATGCTACCAAATTAAATTATTACTTATTCATTGTTCGATCGATGGTTGTGTTATCTTAGTAAACTCAATCATAAAAAATATTTAGATTGTTATATTCCAACCATCAATGTTCAGTTTTTCTTCTCTCTCTTGTGAGATGCATGCTTCTGAACTTGACATTCAATATTTCATTGGTTTTTATTCTAAGGTTGCTTTCACAACTCTCATTCGTTTCCTACTAAAAGTTTGGTTCAATTTTCCCAATGTAAGCTACTATCTAAATCCAAGATGATTTTCCTTAAATTTGAGTGCCACAACTTTTAAACTTCAACTAGTCAAGTCAACCTGTCTAAACATCTAAAGTTTTTAGGGCTAAGCTAGGAAAGGAAGTGCTTTTTTGATAACTTGAATCTTCACATATAAAAGAAAAACTAATTTTTTCCTCCTTTTTTTCATCTCACTTGTAGGTATTTATTTTGCTCAAACATTTATAAAATCAATGTCACGTTACTTCTTTACACCGTTTCTTCTTTCTACATGGTAGTGAACACGGCTCGGATATTGATATTTTAGTTTTACTGATGTAGAACACTTTTTCCTTCATTTTTATCCCTATATTCCCATACTAGTCAAATGCCTTTTATTGGGACGAGTAGTTGGGACAAGCCTCTAGTTTATGGTTAATACCTCAGTTCCACTTGTTAGCCATAAAGCTTCTATACAAATATTAAACAAGAACAAAATCAACACCTACTCAAAAGGTCCAACGCAAATCAACCGCCCTAAACTATCATTTTAATCAATTAAGTGGTTGTATTTTCAATTTTTTATCTTGATTTAACAACATACGTCTAATATTTGTTGAACATATTTTATTAGTATAATCAAACTAAAATAGTAATTATCATCACATTGTGCTCAAGTATTACAATCCTAGATGGATATGTATGTAATAGAACAACAAAATTTTCATCATTTAGTTACAAACAAACCATCAAATAGTTTAAAGTAACATGATTACTCAGCAAAGCTATCTGTAACACCCCAAATTTTCATAAAGTTTGAAATGTTACCAAATATTTACTTTTCTTTGTATTAAAACGGAACATAAAATGATTTTCTTTAAAAATATACTCCTGAAATATCCATAAATTTAAACTAAACATTAAAAATTGTATTTTTATAAAAATATTCAACTAACTAACTAAATAACATGACTTTGAAACAAATTTAATTAACTAATGAATTTAAAGACAAAACCAAATATTTAATACTTTTTGTTTTCAAATCCACAAGGCAGTCTGCATCACATCCCACCATAATTCCAATCAACCCGAACTAGCTTGTAAATTTTGTAAGAGTGAGTATTTTAAAATACTCAGTAAGATATATGCAGTTTTATACACAATTATATATAACAAATAAATAAACATTTCATATCACTCTTCTCTTATGGTAAAACAAATCATGATATGACACATGTAATTTGATTAAAAGCTAGTGCTTGAATATTATATAAATAAGATTACATTTTAACTTTTAATCTTTTATCAAAATAAATATAGGATAACCATTAACATTTTTTTTCCCACACATGAAACATGGCTGCCACCAATACATTAAATCCTAATCCAACTTAATTAATTACAAAGACGTCCATTCTTAGAACTACAATGTCTTGGGCCTAACGTATCCAAATTAAATTTTTTAGAGTCGAAAACTTCTAATTAATTATGACTTACAAAACGAATCCAATATTGATATACTAAATCTTGTGACATCGATATCTAATTATTTGGCCTAAATAAAATAGGAGTTTAAAACCTATTTCATTTTCGTCCACAACTTTTTTAAATATAAATATATAATATACAAAATAAATAAATTTTTATCTATGAAATTTTTGGTTCGTTACACTATCCAATCACACAAATATACATACAACAATTTTTTTATGTGGAAATTACACTGTATGTCAAAATTTGGGTTTACATTTATAAAAATGTCACTTTTTTAAAGAGAGTACGAAATTGTCATTTTTGGAGATTTTTAGACATTTTTGGCCCTCTTAATAATTTCATTACCTTGTATATCCTTCATTAATGAGACAGGACTAGATGGCAAATTTGAAAACCAAATCAACCTCTCTCTCTCTCTATTCCATTATTCATCCTCATCCCATCATCATCATCATCATCATCTCTCTCTCTCTCTCTCTCCCTCTCTCCATTTGGTTTTCTCTCTTTCCCCATTTGGTTTTCCCAAATCGAAGTAGTACTCGGAGGTACTCTGGTAGCTGCTGAGTGCGACAATCTTCGCACCTCCGGCGTGATTAAACATTAAACTTTCTCTAGGCTTGTGAGTTGTACCTGCTACCACCGAGTCGGCGACGCCGAGCCTCCATCCTCCGCTACTACCGTCGTGGTAAACCTCTCTCTCTCTCTCATTGTTTTTTTTAAGTTCCTTTTTTTTCCATTACGTTAGGGTAATTTATGATTTTGTTTTACAAAGTGATTTATTGAATTTTGAAATATTTTGTCTTAAAATGATAGTTTAGTACTATGCGTAATTTTCAGTTTACTGTAGTTGAGTTTCTTGCACCTCTGATGATTAATCGAACCCAACGTGTCTTTTTCAAGTAGTAATTAGTTGTACAGAAGAGGAAACATGTGAGGGAGGAAGAATTAGAAAACTACGATATTATTAGCTCCAAAGAGCAATAAGAAAATTATGTCAACTTTTCATTGTCTGACTTTATCTGTATGGGAAATTAACTATGGCATAAAGATCATGAGAGAGTCTTATTTCTTATGTTAACACATTGATTGGGGAAGAACTATGTTTAAATTTTTTTTATTCCCTCTATTATATTTTATTATTATATTTAATTGAATATAAAATATTCAAACAACACCCAAAAAAAGAAAGACTATTTACATTCCTAATTTCCCGGTAACAAGTAATGCAAAGATCATAAGAACAAAGCGGACAGCTTCTGTGAAAATCAGCAATAGAAGTTTTGCAATTGTCACTGCATAATAACATGAAAACTACCTCATTAGAAAAACCAAGGAAAGAATTGTGTTAAACCACCATGAGTATCCCTAAAATCCTACCAATAAATTCGCTCATCCTTCTCACATTTTGATTCTTGTGCTGTTAAATCTGAAACAGGTAGTCCTACACTAACAAACTGTAATCATCAAAGACACAAACAGTTGCGACCGGATAAATATTCCAATCTACGCTCATAAAATGCTAAATTCTTAGCTGCTCCGGATCTATACTGACAGGTGGCATGTAAATTCTTGCCCTTACGGTGGAAGCTTGTAGATAGAACTCATCTAATCAAGCTCTCAAGAAGCGAAGTTTATATGATTAGAAAGAGATAACTCACTATCGTAATAAATTTCTCGAAAGGTCACCAAAAATAGTCTGCTACACTAATTTAGTAAAAGTGACAAGTCATCTATCACCATATGGTTTGGTCCCAAGTTAAAGTACTTGAGCTTCACCATATGAAGCTATTATTCTTGCAATTCAATAGGTCTGAAGTTCCTTTTGCAATCACATGATAGAATAGCTTGTCTGATTTCATTCAATAAAATTTCCATGTTTTAAAGAATACAGTTCAAAAATCCCACTTTTCAGTCACCTTGCAAAATTGAACCTTTCTAAATTAAAAATCCATGTATCCCAAACATACTATTGATATTATTTCACTAGGTATTTGACAAAATGAATTGTATAATAATCGATAGGGGAGACAAAAGATCCCAAAAGGTATATTCTTGATCTTCTTATCTAATATTTAAAAATTAAGAAATACCTTTTATCTCAGCTTCGACGTTCTTCTTACCTGATTGTTCAGCATTGAATTTCTTCAAGGAGGGCAACAACAATTGGAGTATAAACTTTGAGTACTGAACCTTTTCTTCTTTAGTAAATTTCAATTCCAAATTCTTCAAGTGCTGCATGCAAAATAAAAATGAAAGAAACCGATAACTACATGCTGAATCTTGCCAAAAGAAAAACAACAAAATAAGTATAGAAGTGTAAAAGGCCAACCCTGATTGGTCCATCCAACCGCATGCATCTCTTACAATTGCAGTTATTAAGACAGACAAGGCAAGCCTCCTCGATTGCCTCCTCTGACATTTGAGGATACCTGTATGATTTGTTAATTAGAGATGGAATCTAACAATCAAAGAAATACATAAAGAAATGTATACCTCTAGCCAAAACAATCAACGTATTTGCTAGAATCTAATCATGTTCAGCAAAATTCTCTGATAGTAAAAACATGCTTGTTAATTATTACATTTAATTGAATATAAAATATTCAAACAACACCAGAAAAAAGAAAGACTATTTACATTCCTTTTATTTTCTATTTGAATTTTAATTTCATATTTGGAATAAAAAATAAACTATCGATCTTCTTTAGCTCCGGTAGTGGGATATGTCACTATGTGAACCCCCTCCTAAATATTTTGAAACACCAAGAACTAATACGATAACCTTAGAAGAGACTCAAGAACTTAACAAGTTGAGGGATAAATTTGCTTCATATGGCCTTAAATTGACATATGTGCATGAGATGCATATTGATGATGGTTCATGCATCAATCAAATTTGTAAAGTACATGAATTTTGCACAAACATTACTGCTTGGCAGAATTCGAATTGTCTTGAAATTCTAATTTCCTCTGTAAAATTAAGTTCGAAGATGATATATAAACTCATTTTGAAATGATTATGATATATTTGAGTAATGTTTTCTTTACTTATTTATTTGAAAGGGATGAATTTTATTTCATCTACGAATTCATCACATCATATTAAGGCATATATAAACAAAATCTAAAGAACTTTTCATTCTATCATATTAAAATTGTGAAACTAACAAATTTCAGATATGATAAGGGAAAAAAAAGGCTATTATGGAAGATTTATTAAATGGTAATTACGGAAAACATGTTGGTCATTGCATTTTCAGACAATTTCCCCCCTTAGTAGACTGGATTTGCACAGACGACAAGAATAATGCAGTATAGTAGAAAGTTTTTGTGTTGCTAATTTTCTGCTGCTGAGAACATTTTTCATATGCTAGTGCTTGCTTCTTTCTTATTTTTGGTGTACAAATAAGTACTTTTTCTGTGAACTATTTAGAATAAAAGATGGTACCTTTCTAATACTCTTGCTTGTTAAATTGGGAGTTCTTATTGTATTTCCTTCCATTTTTGTCTCTCCTTGAACATATTTTAGACACAAAATTAATTGTAGTTATGTGGAGTCATAAAACTAGTCCACCGAAGGATCAAAACTGTTACCGCTCAATTATGTTGTTTTAGATAATATGTTTCAGTTATAAACAATAATAATTATTTCCCTACTGCTGTGTGTTAGGTGACTTTTCAGTTATAACAAATTTTTCGTACTACTGTGGCTTGTTTATGAAATAATTGGAAGTATATAAGTATGCCAAACAAAAAAAATAGAAAACTTATCTTTCCAGGTACATAATTCGTCATTTGGATTGAAAACAAACTACCATGTGTACGTGAGTGATTGATAAAGATGATTTGCTATGCCTCGTATGGATCATTCATTATTTATAGTTAGTTTGTCAATGTGACTGATGAGTGATGTTTAAGGAACTTGGAAGTACTCATCAAGTGTTCCCTTTATTTTATGTTATGAACCTAAAATTTTTTATTTTTCTCTTTTAATTGTCAATTGCGTATTATTTATTTATTTTTATGTTTTATTTATTTATGGTTTTGCAATGCAAATAGAATGAGTGGGGAAATAAATATGAGAGTGCTGTATGTTCATTTGTTAAGTTATTAATACATTGTGCCTTAAAATATTTTGTTTACACTTCACAATAAAATTGATTTCACTTAGCTTTCGGGTCAACATTCATTTATTGTCATCTAAGGTTGTTGCTGTGATATGCTAGCTGTGGTTTTCTAAGTCAAAACCTGAATACGTGGAATTTTATTTTTCTGCAGTCAGTGTTAGTGAAGTTAAGTTTAAACATTAGCAGTTCTGTAACTGATGATGGGTTAATAAATAAGGTAATTTGCTTTCAAGATTTATGAAATCATCCTTTGTACTTTAAATATATCATGATTACACACATCCTTTGGTTTTTCACATAAATTATCTCTTGCTTACGAATTATTGTTATCTCCAGTCATAGAAATACATAATTAAGATTTGACATCATGTTATTGATAGACTTTAGGAGACGATAAAAGTCATCAAAATCATTGGAACAAAGTAGAGAGTTGATCGGTTTAGTGATGTGGATCTAATCTTGCTTTCACTTGCAATCCATCTGTTGTGGGTGGTACTCACTGCATTCGGTTGGAACTCTCGATAGACACTTGACAGCATCCTTGTGGATTTCATGTTTCGTTCCCGACAGTTCATCTGTCGACACTTGTGGTTGAACTGTCGTCCTCGATAGTTAGCCTCAGTCATTCTCGACAGATGAACCTGTGGATGGATAAAATGTTGAGACCGACAGTTCAGTTCCTGCCTGCCTAGCTAGCCCTTCGCTACCAGTAAAAAATATAATTCCTATATCATATGCATTCAGATTTCAGTATCCTTTTTTTCTTTGTATGCAACAATGTCTGAAGTGAAGTGGGCTGAATTAGGGCTATTCTTTTGATTGTTTGAAAACCATTATGAAGATTCTAACCAAAATACAGTATCTAATTTCCAGTGGCTTGAAGTAATATGGGTGATAGTAGTATGCACTTGGTGGAATTCTAGATTGATGTGGCCATAACTTCCGTTTCAATGTTTATGTTACGTGTGTCATAATCTTGCTTTCACCTGCACACATTGACGTTGTGGGTGGTACTCGTTGTATTCGAGAGGAATTGTTTAACGACACTTCACAACATACTTGTGGTTTTTGGTGTATGTGCTGCTAGAAAGTTCATATTCTTGTCTGACGCATTCATTTCTTATTTTGTCTTTGCAGACATGGATTTCGAGCTCTTGTTCCAGAGAATGCACGCTCCAGGGCCATATATCACAGAGAAGCAATCTACGTTATGTAAAAATAGTCGTCGAACATTTTGACGAGCGACAGCGGGAAGATTGCCGCAACTCATGCCTTGGGTTCTTGTCGGAGGTTTCGGATCTCCAGTTCCCTGCCCAATTAATCCAATAGCTCGTATTTTGCTGCATATGAACAAATAAGCGGCACGACCTGTGGTTCAACTTGCAAGGCCACCTCGCCAAGTTCGGCATCCAAGAGTATGCCCTCATGACGGGATTAAGGTGTGGTCTTCTCCTGGATGACAATGTCATGGAACGAGCTCTCAACAAGAGGAGACTAAAGGACAAACGTAGAACCCCAAATAATTCTAGACACTTTAGTGGCACTAAAACATGAATATTTGATGACTAAAGTATACTTTAGATTTTTAGTCTCACTTGAGATCCATTTTCGACATAGGAAACATTCAATTTGGAAAATGATATCTAAATAAAAATTGTAGCTCTTTGAGTTAGCTTTCGAACATACTTTAATTACCTCAATCGAATATTGAAAGAAGAAGTTATGATAGAAACACTGAATGCTGTGCAGTGTCAACCGGACTACAACCGGTCGACCGAAACTGCCTAAAATGAAAATTCTCGTTTTTTTCTAGAATTTAAATATTTATTTTCATCAATTATTTCTCAAAGGGCCACCCACGTTTTTGGCAATAAAAATCCCACTAAATTGAAGCATTTAACCTCATACTTAAATGGCACCCATGTTTTCTCTCTTAAATGAAATTGGACCCTTCATTTGCTTTAAGTTTTGGAATATTTACCTATAAATAAAGATCTCATTTCACTCATTTTTTCTCACACCAAAAGCAAGAGCTTTTACATACTAAAGAAAGAGTTTCCAAGAGAGAAAAAGAGAGGGAGGAAAACTATTTTTGTTAGAAGTTTAAGAAGTGTTTTCAAGCATCAATTCTCAACGGTTTTCAAACATCCAAGGAGTGCATTTCTTGCAACGTCCAAGTTTCATCGAAGTTTTCAAAGTTTCAAAAACATCAATCAAGGTAGGTAGAGGTGCAATGTGTTTAATCATGTTAAGTTATAAGTTTTGATTCATATTAATGTTTGTATGTCAAATGGTATTCCGGTACGGCATATCCCTCTATGTTAATGGTTGTATGTCAAATGGTACTCCGGTACAACATACCCCTCTATGTTGAAGAAATGTTTGTATGTCAAATGGTGCCCTCGGGTACGGTATATCCCTTCATGTCAAATGGTGCCTTCGGGTACGACATGTATGAAAAGTTATAAAGTTAATGTTTTGAAATGTATAGCTTGATCACGAATGCACCTATGACACCTATTGAGTTTTTTCAACTCACGGGTTTAATCTCATCTCTACAGATTGAAGGAATTCTACCTCGGGCATGGATGGAGGACAAGATGGAGAGTGATGCAACGAGCCCATGGAAATCCGGTGAATAAGTGATTTGAATTTAATTTTATGAAATGTTTTCCAATGTTATTTCTTTAAAGTTTTGAATAATGCAGAATGCGAGAACAAGTTATGTTTTCTTCAAATAAATTATATTTTGTTGTTTTGAAAAATGATTCAGTGTTTTTCTTTAAAGTATTTGAAGTATTGTTATTTAAATTATTATCTGAAGATGTAAGCTTCCGCTAAAATGTATACACTTGTTACTAAACCACCGGTTAAGCTAAGTAAAGTAAGTAGCGTTCCGGTCCACTAGGGGTCGGGGCATTACAGCGTGGTATCAGAGCAAGGTTTAGCTAGTTCTGTAGACCAAATATGTTTTTTTTAAACAAAAGGAAAATGAAAAGTTTAAGCTATTCCATGGCATCGTGCATCCATCCATCAACCTCATCCTATGGCCCATGTATGTTTATGTTTAAAGTTAATGATTATGTTTATGTTATGATACTTTGATATGATTTAGAGATGTGTTATTTAAAGATATGTAATGGACTTGGGCAAAAGCTAAGGGCTTAAAGGGAATTGCATGATATGAAAGTTTAAATATTTGCATGTTTTCTTTAAGCAAAGAAAAAGTATGATGTACGTGAAAATGCAACAGATATGGCTCGTAGAACGGCTAGGGCATATAGAGAAGCATTGAACCGTAGAATTGTTATTCATTCCTATGAAAACTATGTAACTGATTCGACCCGACCGCTTAGTGAACATGTGTATGACATCTATGAGAGATGCATGACGGCGGTTAATGTTGGTATGGAGATCACGCATATTGAGACCATAAATAACCTCGTACGCTCCCTCCTACCTCAATGGGGAGATATGGGAGTCACGGTTAGAGATGAAATGTTAGAAGGCAACCCAAACCTGTTCGAGTTTGAGAGGTATTGCCATGCCCTGATTGATTTGTGGGATGATGTAATCCATGAGGAGCCTAAACCTTTGGCTGAGGAAGAAGATCCCGAAGAAGAACCTGAGGATGATTTAGAGAATGATTCTGAGCCTGAGCCACAGGTTGAGATGGACATAGAGTCCGGACCTGAGGCGGAAGGCTCCTCCGAAGATGAAGCTCCACCAAAGAAGATCCGTAGAACTTATAGGGATTAGATTTAATTGCGCCCTATTCTAAGTATGGAAGGACACATCGTGGCGGGTGCTTGCAAGGGAAAAATGTCTGTTTTCGATGTGGCAAGCCAGGACATATCATTAGGGATTGTCCCACGCATACCCAGAAGAAGGAAGATAACAGTGACCAGAACCAGAAAGGAAAAGCACGAGTTTTTGCATTGACTCAACAGGATGTAGAGGAAAACTCTAATGTCATAGCAGGTACTCTACTGATAGCCAATACACCTGCTTATGTATTGTTTGATTCAGGAGCTACACACTCCTTTGCTTCGACAACTTTTATGGCTAAATCTAGTATTACCTGTGATAAGTCGGAAGGTACATTAGAAGTTAGTATTCCTTCGGGCAACCCTTTGAATACTGATAGAATAGCTAAGTCAGTAAGTATCGAAGGTGAGGGAAAACCAATGGAATCGAACCTATACATGATAGAAATGAAGGATTTTGATGTAATACTAGGCATGGATTGGTTAGGTTGTAATTACGTCACCATCCGATGTAAGGAAATGAAAGTATCATTTCAGAAACCAGGAGAAGAACAATTTTCGTTCCTTGAAATGAAAACGAAACCCCTTATTCGACTAGTATCGGCTTTACAAGCTGAGAAGATGTTGAGAAAAGAAACATGTCAAGGATATCTAGTAAGTATCTCAGGAGGAAAACAAGAGACGATAAGGGTTGAAGATGTACCAGTAGTAGGGAATTCGTAGATATGTTTCCAGAAGATCTATCTGGTATTCCAATCGATAGACAAGTGGAATTCACCATAGACCTAATTCCGGGGGTGGCACCAGTATCTAAGGCCACATACCGAATGGCCCCAAAGGAACTACAAAAATTAAAGAAGCAGTTGTAAGAACTCCTAGATATGGGCTTCATACGACCAAATGTATCTCCATGGGGTGCGCCTGTGTTGTTTGTAAAGAAGAAAGATGGAAGCATGAGAATGTGCATCGATTATAGGGAGATAAATCGATTAACCATCAAGAATAAGTACCCACTCTCGAGGATCGAGGATCTATTAGATCAACTGAAAGGAGCTAAGGTATTTTCCAAGATCGACTTACGATCGGGATACCATCAACTGAAAGTAGAGACAAAGGATATACCTAAGACAGCTTTTAGAACTCAATATGGACACTACAAG
The DNA here is from genome assembly GCF_002742605.1 of Olea europaea var. sylvestris. Classification (NCBI taxonomy): domain Eukaryota; kingdom Viridiplantae; phylum Streptophyta; class Magnoliopsida; order Lamiales; family Oleaceae; genus Olea; species Olea europaea. Next base: position 17,452,599 of record NC_036249.1, on the reverse strand, counting down.
TTTACAGTGATGCCGTTTGGGCTAACCGATGTACCTACAGTGTTCATGGACCTGATGAATCGAGTGTTTCATCAATACTTGGATGAGTTCGTCATAGTATTCATCGATGACATTCTGATATATTCCAAGAGTAAGGAGCAACATGAAGAGCACTTGAGAATAGCCTTAGAGGTATTCCGCAAGGAGAAGCTGTATGCCAAATTCAAGAAGTGCGAGTTTTGGCTTGAACGAGTTGGATTTCTTGGACATGTAGTTACTGCCCAAGGGATTGAAGTAGATCCAGCAAAAGTAGAAGCAGTAACCAACTGGAAAGCACCAACAAATGCTGGCGAAGTACGGAGTTTTCTAAGATTGGCTGGATATTATAGGAGATTCGTAGAAGGATTCTCCAAAATAGCTGGACCAATGATGCAGCTTACAAGGAAGGGAGTAAAATTCCAATGGACGGAAAAATGTGAACAAAGTTTCCAAGAACTTAAGCAGAAGTTGATATCAGCACCTGTATTAACAATACCTGAAGGTACGGAAGGATTTGTTATATACAGCGATGTATCCAAGCAAGGATTGGGATGTGTACTAATGCAGAATGGAAAAGTGATAGCCTATGCTTCAAGATAATTGAAGAAAGATGAGCAAAACTACCCGATGCATGATTTAGAACTTGCAGCGGTAGTACACGCTTTGAAGATATGGCGACACTACTTGTATGGACGGAAGTGTGATATCTACACAAATCACAAAAGTCTCAAGTATTTCTTCACACAGAAGGAATTGAATATGCGACAAAGATGATGGTTGGAATTGGTGAACGATTATGACTGTACTATTCACTACCATCCGGGTAAGGCTAATGTTGTGGCCGACGCTCTAGGTAGAAAATCAATGGGACAATTGACGTCACTACCCACCTCTCAAGTGGAGTTAGTCAAGGACTTGGAAAAGTTGTAGATCGAAGTGGTTACCACACCAGGACAAGTCACTGCTCATCTAGCAGCTTTAATAATTCGACCTACTCTTAGAGATCGAATTACAGAAGCACAAAATAAAGACTCATTTTTGCAGAAGATTAAGAATGAAGTTGGTACTGATAAGAAAAAGGACTTTGGAGTAGCTGAGGATCAGGCACTAATATTTAGAGGAAGAATTTGCGTGCCTAAGGATGAAGCCTTGAGAAACGAGATACTGAAAGAAGCTCATTACACCTCGTACACCACACATCCCGGTAGTACGAAAATGTATCGAGATCTTCGAGATACATTTTGGTGGAGAAATATGAAAAGAAGTATAGGGTTGTACGTACAGAAGTACATGGTATGTCAACAGGTTAAGGCAGAACACCAAAAACCAACTGGATTGTTAAATCCACTAGATATACCTGAATGGAAATGGGAAAATATCACGATGGACTTTGTGGTTAGATTCCCGAAGTTAGCAAGAGGAAATAATGCTATATGAGTAGTAGTGGATCGACTAACAAAGTCAGCTCATTTTCTTCCAATGAAAATGACATTCAGTTTAGACCGATTGGCATAGTTGTACATTAAAGAGGTTGTGAGATTACACGGTGTACCTGTATCCATTGTGTTTGACAGAGTCCCAAGGTTCACGTCCAAATTTTGGAGAAGTCTACAAGGAGCTATGGGAATGAAGCTGGACTTTAGTACAGCATATCACTCTCAGTCTGATGGTCAGTCTGAAAGGACCATCCAAACTTTGGAAGATATGCTGAGAACATGTGTTTTGGATCTAGGAGGTAATTGGGAGTCATACTTACCTCTAGTAGAGTTCGCTTATAATAACAGTTTCCAAGCAACTATTGGAATGGCACCATACAAAGCTTTCTATGGTAGAAGATGTAGATCCCCTGTTCATTGGGATGAAGTCGGAGAGAAGAGAGTTTTAGGACCAGAAATAGTTGAAAGGACGGTCGAGGTAATCGATAAGATTCGTGCAAGAATAAAGGCAGCACAGGATCAACAAAAGAGTTATGCAGCTATAAGGAGGAAGGATTTAGAATTCCAAGTTGGGGATAAAGTGTTTCTGAAAGTAGCACCGATGGAAGGTGTACTTAGATTTGGAAAGAAAAGCAAGCTACAACCCCGGTATATCGGACCTTTCGAGATACTTGATAGAGTCGAAAACGTGGCTTACTGACTAGCTTTGCCACCTGAACTATCGGCAGTGCACAATGTGTTCCATATATCGATGATAAAGAAATACGTACATGATCCTAATCATGTAGTGAGTTATCAAACCTTGGAGGTACAGAAAGATTTGTCGTACGAGGAACTACCGATTAAGATATTGGATCGAAAAGTGTATAAACTAAGGAATAAAGAGATTCAGCTGGTTAAGATACAGTGGAATCATCATGACGTAGAAGAAGCCACTTGGGAAAAAGAAGAAGAAGCCAAAGACAAGTATCTAACACTATTCGCCCAATCAGAAAGTAAATTTTGACGACGAAATTTTAATTAAGGTGTGGGGATGTAGAACCCCAAATAATTCTAGACACCTTAGTGGCACTAAGACATGAAAATTGGATAGTTAAAGTATACTTCAAATTTTTAGTCTCATTTGAGACCCATTTTCGACATAGGAAACAATCGATTTGGAAAATGATAAATAAAATTGTAGCTCTTTAAGTCAGCTTTCCAACGCACTTTGAATTACCTCAATCGGATATCGAGAGAAGAAGTTATGATAGAAACACTGAAATTTGTGCAGTGTCAACCGGACTACAACCGGTCGACCGAAATTGCCTGAAATGAAAATTCTCATTTTTCTCTAGAATTTAAATATTTATTTTCATCAATTATTTTCTCAAAGGGCCACCCACGTTTTTGGCGATAAAAACCCCATTAAATTGAAGCATTTAACCTCATACTTAAATGACACCCATGTTTTCTTTCTTAAATGAAATTTGACCCTTCATTTGCTTTAAGATATGGAATATTTACCTATAAATAGAGACCTCATTTCACTCTTTTTTCTCACACCAAAAGCAAGAGCTTTTACAAACTAAAGAAAGAGTTTCCAAGAGAGAAAAAGAGAGGGAGGAAAACTATTTTTCCTAGAAGTTTAAGAAGTGTTTTCAAGCATCAATTCTCAACGGTTTTCAAACATCCAAGGAGTGCATTTCTTTCAACGTCCAAGTTTCATCAAAGTTTTCAATCCAAGTTTTCAAAATTTCAAAAGCATCAATCAAGGTAGGTAGAGGTGCAATGTGTTTAATCGTGTTAAGTTATAAGTTTCAATTCGTGTTAATGTTTGTATGTCAAATGGTATTCCGGTACGACATATCCCTCTATGTTAATGGCTGTATGTCAAATGGTACTCCGGTACGGCATACCCCTCTATGTTGAAGAAATGTTCGTATGTCAAATGGTGCCCTCGGGTACGGCATACCCCTTCATGTTAAATGGTGCCTCTGGGTACGGCATGTATAAAAAGTTATAAAGTTAATGTTTTGAAATGTATAGCTTGATCACGAATGCACCTATGACACCTATTGTGTTTTTTCAACTTACGGGTTTAATCCCATCTCTATTGAATAATGCAGAATGCGAGAACAAGTTATGTTTTCTTCAAATAAATTATATTTCGTTGTTTTGAAAAATGATTCGGTGTTTTTCTTTAAAATATTTGAAGTATTGTTATTTAAATTATTATCCGAAGATGTAAGCTTCCGCTAAAACGTATACACTTGTTACTAAACCACCGTTTAAGCTAAGTAAACTAAGTAGCGTTCCGGTCCACTAGGGGTCGGGGCGTTACAACAAATACTTTAAACATGTGGACAAGATTTCGTGCGCCCAACTGGAGCAGACATTTCTCTTATGGTCAACGTTCCGAGCCGATCGATACAAGCTCGGCCTCGCCTTGATCATAAAAACCCCACTAAATTGAAGCATTTAACCTCAAACTTAAATGGCACCCATATTTTCTCTCTTAAATGAAATTTGACCCTTCATTTGCTTTAAGTTATGGAACATTTACCTATAAATAGAGACCTCATTTCACTCATTTTTTCTCACACCAAAAGCAAGAGCTTTTACATACTAAAGAAAGAGTTTCCAAGAGAGAAAAAGAGAGGGAGGAAAACTATTTTTCCTAGAAGTTTAAGAAGTTTTTTCAAGCATCAATTCTCAATGGTTTTCAAACATCCAAGGAGTGCATTTCTTTCAACGTCCAAGTTTCATCGAAGTTTTCAAAGTTTCAAAAGCATCAATCAAGGTAGGTAGAGATGCAATGTGTTTAATCGTGTTAAGTTATAAGTTTCGATTCATGTTAATGTTTGTATGTCAAATGGTACTCCGGTACGGCATACCCCTCTATGTTGAAGAAATGTTCGTATGTCAAATGGTGCCCTCGGGTACGGCATACCCCTTCATGTCAAATGGTGCCTCTGGGTACGGCATGTATGAAAAGTTATAAAGTTAATGTTTTGAAATGTATAGCTTGATCACGAATGCACCTATGACACCTATTGAGTTTTTTCAACTCACGGGTTTAATCCCATCTCTATTGAATAATACAGAATGCGAGAACAAGTTACATTTTCTTCAAATAAATTACATTTCGTTGTTTTGAAAAATGATTTAGTGTTTTTCTTTAAAGTATTTGAAGTATTGTTATTTAAATTATTATCCGAAAATGTAAGCTTCCGCTAAAACGTATACACTTGTTACTAAACCACCGGTTAAGCTAAGTAAAGTAAGTAGCGTTCCGGTCCACTAGGGGTTGGGGCATTACAACAAATACTTTAAACATGTGGACAAGATTTCGTGCGCCCAACTGGAGCAGACATTTCTCTGATCGTCAACGTCTTGAGCCGATCAGTACAAGCTCGGCCTCGCCTTGATCATAAAAACTCCACTAAATTGAAGCATTTAACCTCAAACTTAAATGACACCCATGTTTTCTCTCTTAAATGACATTTGACCCTTCATTTACTTTAAGTTATGGAATATTTACCTATAAACCTCATTTCACTCATTTTTTCTCGCACCAAAAGCAAAACTCATTTCACTCATTTTTTCTCACACCAAAAGCAAGAGCTTTTACATACTGTAGAAAGAGTTTCCAAGAGAGAAAAAGAGAGGGAGGAAAATTATTTTTCCTCGAAGTTTAAGAAGTGTTTTCAAGCATCAATTCGCAATGGTTTTCAAACATCCAAGGAGTGTATTTCTTTCAACGTCCAAGTTTTATCGATGTTTTCAATCCAAGTTTTCAAAGTTTCAAAAGCATCAATCAAGGTAGGTAGAGGTGCAATGTGTTTAATTGTGTTAAGTTATAAGTTTCGATTCATGTTAATGCTTGTATGTCAAATGGTACTCCGGTACGGCATATCCCTCTATGTTAATGGTTGTATGTCAAATAGTACTTCGGTACGGCATACCCCTCTATGTTGAAGAAATGTTCGTATGTCAAATGGTGCCCTCGGGTACGGCATACCCCTTTATGTCAAATGGTGCCTCTGGGTACGGCATGTATGAAAAGTTATAAAGTTAATGTTTTGAAATGTATAGCTTGATCACAAATGCACCTATGACACCTATTGAGTTTTTTCAACTCACGGGTTTAATCCCATCTCCATTGAATAATGCAGAATGTGAGAACAAGTTATGTTTTCTTCAAATAAATTACATTTCGTCGTTTTGAAAAATGATTCGGTGTTTTTCTTTAAAGTATTTGAAGTATTGTTATTTAAATTATTATCCGAAGATGTAAGCTTTCGTTAAAACGTATACACTTGTTACTAAACCACCGTTTAAGCTAAGTAAACTAAGTAGCGTTCCGGTCCACTAGGGGTCGGGGCGTTA
>NC_036249.1:17359845-17443738 GCF_002742605.1 Olea europaea var. sylvestris | reverse complement strand
GGCATACCCCTCTATGTTGAAGAAATGTTCGTATGTCAAATGGTGCCCTCGGGTACGGCATACCCCTTTATGTCAAATGGTGCCTCTGGGTACGGCATGTATGAAAAGTTATAAAGTTAATGTTTTGAAATGTATAGCTTGATCACGAATGCACCTATGACACCTATTGAGTTTTTTCAACTCACGGGTTTAATCCCATCTCTACAGATTGAAGGAATTCTACCTCGGGCATGGATGGAGGAGAAGATGGAGAGTGATGCAACAAGCCCATGGAAATCAGGTGAATAAGCGATTTGGATTTATTTTTATGAAATGTTTTCCAATGCTATTTCTTTAAAGTTTTGAATAACGCAGAATGCGAGAACAAGCTATGTTTTCTTCAAATAAATTGCATTTTGTTGTTTTGAAAAATGATTTATTGTTTTTCTTTAAAGTATTTGAAGTATTGTTATTTAAATTATTATCCGAAGATGTAAGCTTTCGTTAAAACGTATACACTTGTTACTAAACCACCGTTTAAGCTAAGTAAACTAAGTAGCGTTCCGGTCCACTAGGGGTCGGGGCGTTACAACAAATACTTTAAACATGTGGACAATATTTCGTGCGCCCAATTGGAGCAGACATTTCTCTGATCGTCAACGTGCTGAGCGGATCGGTACAAGCTCGGCCTCGCCTTGATCATAAAAACTCCACTAAATTGAAGCATTTAACCTCAAACTTAAATGACACCCATGTTTTCTCTCTTAAATGAAATTTGACCCTTCATTTACTTTAAGTTATGGAATATTTACCTATAAACCTCATTTCACTCATTTTTTCTCGCACCAAAAGCAAAAGCTTTTACATACTAAAGAAAGAGTTTCCAAGAGAGAAAAAGAGAGGGAGGAAAATTATTTTTCCTCGAAGTTTAAGAAGTGTTTTCAAGCATCAATTCGCAATGGTTTTCAAACATCCAAGGAGTGTATTTCTTTCAACGTCCAAGTTTTATCGATGTTTTCAATCCAAGTTTTCAAAGTTTCAAAAGCATCAATCAAGGTAGGTAGAGGTGCAATGTGTTTAATTGTGTTAAGTTATAAGTTTCGATTCATGTTAATGCTTGTATGTCAAATGGTACTCCGGTACGGCATATCCCTCTATGTTAATGGTTGTATGTCAAATAGTACTTCGGTACGGCATACCCCTCTATGTTGAAGAAATGTTCGTATGTCAAATGGTGCCCTCGGGTACGGCATACCCCTTTATGTCAAATGGTGCCTCTGGGTACGGCATGTATGAAAAGTTATAAAGTTAATGTTTTGAAATGTATAGCTTGATCACAAATGCACCTATGACACCTATTGAGTTTTTTCAACTCACGGGTTTAATCCCATCTCCATTGAATAATGCAGAATGTGAGAACAAGTTATGTTTTCTTCAAATAAATTACATTTCGTCGTTTTGAAAAATGATTCGGTGTTTTTCTTTAAAGTATTTGAAGTATTGTTATTTAAATTATTATCCGAAGATGTAAGCTTTCGTTAAAACGTATACACTTGTTACTAAACCACCGTTTAAGCTAAGTAAACTAAGTAGCGTTCCGGTCCACTAGGGGTCGGGGCGTTACAACAAATACTTTAAACATGTGGACAATATTTCGTGCGCCCAATTGGAGCAGACATTTCTCTGATCGTCAACGTGCTGAGCCGATCGGTACAAGCTCGGCCTCGCCTTGATCATAAAAACTCCACTAAATTGAAGCATTTAACCTCAAACTTAAATGACACCCATGTTTTCTCTCTTAAATGAAATTTGACCCTTCATTTACTTTAAGTTATGGAATATTTACCTATAGACCTCATTTCACTCATTTTTTCTCGCACCAAAAGTAAAAGCTTTTACATACTAAAGAAAGAGTTTCCAAGAGAGAAAAAGAGAGGGAGGAAAATTATTTTTCCTCGAAGTTTAAGAAGTGTTTTCAAGCATCAATTCGCAATGGTTTTCAAACATCCAAGGAGTGTATTTCTTTCAACGTCCAAGTTTTATCGATGTTTTCAATCCAAGTTTTCAAAGTTTCAAAAGCATCAATCAAGGTAGGTAGAGGTGCAATGTGTTTAATTGTGTTAAGTTATAAGTTTCGATTCATGTTAATGCTTGTATGTCAAATGGTACTCCGGTACGGCATATCCCTCTATGTTAATGGTTGTATGTCAAATGGTACTCCGGTACGGCATACCCCTCTATGTTGAAGAAATGTTCGTATGTCAAATGGTGCCCTCGGGTACGGCATACCCCTTTATGTCAAATGGTGCCTCTGGGTACGGCATGTATGAAAAGTTATAAAGTTAATGTTTTGAAATGTATAGCTTGATCACCGTCGCGAAAAATGACGAAATTACCCCTGGCGCGATTTTTGTGTCCGATCTACCTATCGAATTTTAGCCCAATCCGACTCCGTCGCGAAAAATGACTAAATTGCCCTGGGGGCGGTTTTTGTTTCCGATCAACCTGTCCAATTTTACCCCATTTCGACACCGTCGCGAAAAATGACGAAATTACCCCTGGCGCGATTTTTGTGTCCGATCTACCTATCGAATTTTGGCCCATTCCGACACCGTCGCAAAAAATGACGAAATTACCCCCGGCACGATTTTTGTTTCCGATCAACCTGTCAATTTTTAGCCCATTCCAACACCGTCGCGAAAAATGACGAAATTACCCCTGGCGCGATTTTTGTGTCCGATCTGCCTGTCGTATTTTAGCCCATTCCGACACCGTCGCGAAAAATGACGAAATTACCCCTGGCACGATTTTTGTTTTCGATCAACCTGTCAAATTTTAGCCCATTCCGACACCGTCGAGAAAAAAATGACGATATTACCCCTGGCACGATTTTTGTTTCCGATAAACCTGTCAAATTTTAGCCCATTCCGATACCATCGCGATAAATGACGAAATTACCCCTGGCGCGATTTTTGTGTCCGATCTACGTGTCGAATTTTACCCCATTCCGACACCGTCGCGAAAAATGACGAAATTACCCCTGGCACGATTTTTGTTTCCGATCAACCTGTCAAATTTTAGCACAATCCGACTCCGTCGCGAAAAATGACTAAATTGCCCTTGGGGCGGTTTTTGTTTCCGATCAACCTGTCCAATTTTACCCCATTTCGACACCGTCGCGAAAAATGACGAAATTACCCCTGGCGCGATTTTTGTGTCCGATCTACCTATCGAATTTTGGCCCATTCCGACACCGTCGCAAAAAATGACGAAATTTCCCCTGGCACGATTTTAAATGCACCTATGACACCTATTGAGTTTTTTCAACTCACGGGTTTAATCCCATCTCCATTGAATAATGCAGAATGTGAGAACAAGTTATGTTTTCTTCAAATAAATTACATTTCGTCGTTTTGAAAAATGATTCGGTGTTTTTCTTTAAAGTATTTGAAGTATTGTTATTTAAATTATTATCCGAAGATGTAAGCTTTCTTTAAAACGTATACACTTGTTACTAAACCATCGGTTAAGCTATGTAAAGTAAGTAGCGTTCCGGTCCACTAGGGGTCGGGGCGTTATAACAAATACTTTAAACATGTGGATAAGATTTCGTGCGCCCAACTGGAGCAGACATTTCTCTGATCGTCAACATCTTGAGCCGATCAGTACAAGCTCGGCCTCGCCTTGATCATCGAAGGAGTCTTCAATGCTGCGAATAACAACGTTGGTATCGATAGGAGACATTGTCGATTGTCGACGATTTGGACTTGTTCTTTTCGTATCTTTAGGGTAGAATCTCGTATGGACGTCTGATAAGGGGCTTTCGGGGCCATTGGGCAAGGAAATTTTTGAATACGACGAAAAAGAAGGAGAAGACGGTTAGCTACACGGTCCACGACTTTTTCATTGCTGTACAGGTACCTTTATTTGACGTATTCATTATTTCAATGCAAATGTATGTAGTGGTTGGTTTCGTCGTGAACTTACATTTCTTTTCTACTATAACAGATATGGGCGTTCGAGGCGGTGCCCGAAATTGGTGATCGTTTCGATCGACGTCTTGGTAAATGTTTCCCACTGCTTCTTGGTTAGACATCAACAAAGCAGCTGCAGCAGCATACGTACGATGTTTTCTTCAAGAATGTTTAGGTAAAATTTTATTTTAGTTCTACGTTCTCATTCGTTCCATTCGTCATTGTAGCATGTGGTGAATTTCTAATGAATATGCGTATGTTGCAATTACATATGTACGCGACGTTGCACCCCACCGAAGTCGAGCATGGATAACCTTATATCGCCACTCTTATGTTGTTCGATGATTATCATTTCCCTGCATTGGACGACCTTGCTAGGGACAGTGTTGCTCCACAGTTCCACACAGAGCGTTTAGGCACACCCGAACAAGGCACCTTCGAGGATGAGACTTCTGATGAGGCCCATGAGGGTAGTGGAAACAATGGCAAGGAGGAGGAGTCAGAAGCCGATGACAGTGGGGAGGCTGAAGGTGAGGACTCGGAGGACCACGACAGTGGGAATAGTGATGGTGACCGAGTTCAAAGAAGTGGGCAGACAGGGACATTTTCCACCCCTACGTATATAGAGCTAGTTTTCCCATCCAGGCATTGTCCACCTCTTATACCCGACCAATTGCAACGGTCGATCGAGCCTCACAACAGACAATGTTAAGGGCATGTTGCTAGATCAAAGAACTTATAGAAATGCGACTCCGCACTGTGAAGCTCAAAATCATGTAGCACGTGTCCGTTGAATTTAAAAAATTGAAGGACTTCATATCCACCGTCGTTCCCATATCCGACTCTACAACCACTGCATGTGCGACTGATGTGGACCCTGAGTGCAGACAATCAAGTACTTTACCATATGCGTACTACATTTCTTTATGATAATGTTCACTTTAACCCTGCACACACTGACATGTTCTGTATGACAATTGTTCATTCATTGCAGACTACGGAAGCTTTGCAGACTATGCAGGCCACCACCCGTCGCTTGACGATCTTGACAAAGACATGAGGATTGACAGGTAAGAGGGAGACAATATGTTCATTACTGAAGAACACATGGAGCCATGCCCAGACGAGCAAGACAATCCACTGCCCACTGGAACCAAAAGTCTGGAAGGTACGTGGGTTATTTATGAGCAAATTGGTGAATTATTATTTCATGTGCTTCACATGTTTTGAAAATTGGCAAAATTTATTTTCCACTCACTATTTCATTGTTGTTCTGAACAGACATAGCACACATTCATCCATGCCCAAACGATCACCCCATGCCAGTACCCACTACAACGAAAGAAGTGCAAGGTATTGCATCATTTATCACGAATTAAAGAAATATTATTTTAGGCATCCGCTTACTTTGCAATTGCTCATTTGTTGTAGTCGAAGGGGCCACTACCCGTCGCTTGGCGACTGCGATGAAGAGCAGGACATGCTGCCTACTGAAACCGAACATCTGCAATGTTTGTGGGTCATTTATGAGGAAAACTTGGACATTGTTATTTCATATACTTGGCATATTTTGAAAATTCCTAGAAGTAGTACACTCAAAATGTTTCATCCTTGTTTTCGATAGACACAGCAGACATTGAGCCATGCTCTGACAATGACCCCATGCTGATGTCCACTGGAACCGATGAAGTGCAAGGTATTCCATCGTTTCTCGAGAACTAAATTTATTTTTCATGCCATTTGCTTATTTTACAACTTTTCCAATTCTCGACACTGTAGCCCGAGCGGGAGAGGGAGTTACCACAATGAGATGGTGATCGGCACAGCTGCGACATTCGATACCTGCTACCAGGACTTTGTATACGAGAGGGAGTGCGAAGTGAAAACCGAATTAACTGTGGATGAATTGCCGAATGTAGCATGACGATGGGGTTGAACATGCTTTTGCAATTTTTTTGACTTGATTTAGGTGGTGAAGGATGTATGTTAATTGCCTGGATACTTGTGGCCTTTTTATTTATTTCTGTAATTAACATATCACCCAGGGTAGTTGACAAGTGTGGTGACACTTTGACGCATTCCTTACATTTTACAATTCTCATGGTAAATGTCGTGTCACTGTTAACCTTTGCTGACATTGTTGTAATGTTACAAACTGCATAAGTTTTCTAGCTTTACTATGTTACGCGAATCGTGCTTATGGTACTTCGTGCCTTGATTCAATTTTTGTCAACGCTGGTACATTATATTGAGCAAACATTTTTGTATGTGTACGTTTTACGAATATCCATTTAGGAGTAGATGGTGGGATTGAATGTCGTAATGCCTTCGTAAATTATAGATTGGATTAAGTTCAGGACCCATTAAAACTACCAAAGTCATGACTACCATGGTACAACTAATTCAAAATGAGTTTATGTATATTTCATTGTCACTGGTATGTTCTTATGTGGGTTAAGATGATGAGCCTGTTTTGTGAGAAACTGTAGCATTACAACTATAGTGCAACTGACAAGCTAGCAAATGAGAAGTAATTTGTTGCAAGAAGCCATATAATATCAATTTTACACATCATTGAAGTATTCAAGTCATTGCCAGTGTCATAGTAATTATGGTACAATGGGGGATAAAAGTACACTTATTATATTCAACTATCACACCAATTGCTTTTCAAATTTACTTAGAGATTGGACTTGGTGGTTGGGTAGATAATGAAGTAATTACTTCCTCCTTTCAGGATGATTATAAATACCATGAGATCAATGTTGCCTATAAGCAATTTTGCAGCCAAGGTATTGTGCCACTTTGAACTTATCTGAAGAGCGCTGTGACACTTTCAACGTAGTTGAACAGCATTGTGGTAAAAAATAGCTACTTTTATTTATTTTTCGTGATTTATTCTGCAATTTACCAAACTCGAAGTTACACGATCTTTAATACAATGCACGTTTTTGTCAACTGTCGAGAATGAATAAAACATCTATCGGGACCGACAGTTCAACCAGGCGGGGCGTTCAATTTTATAAGTTTCTTACTTTTCGAAAATTGGAAATGGTAGGATTGTCCAATACAAGTGTCTTAGTTTAACATGTTATTGTAGATATTATAAGTTTATGATTTTTTGCAAGTAACAAGTCCTTCCAATACAAGTAGACTTACATATTGAAGGCATCATAAGCATTGTCTATCAAAGTATATTTCAGATGTTATTCCATATATTGTGAGACTCCCGTTTTGAAACAGGTAGTTGATACGAGATAATGGATTCATCCACCTCCAGCAATGAAACATTCAACTCATATATGCATCCCTTGATACTGGGTTCATCCACTGAATTTCTCATCATTTTATTGTCAGACGATGAGGAGGTAAAAGTTGAGCACCACGGTGCCAAGTTCGACAAAGTGTCAAGTGCAGAATCTAAGTCATCGAACAGCATTTTCGATCAAATCTTCGAGGTCAAGGGTCCGGTCGAATCACCGTCCGATTCGGATGAGTGGGTGGCTCATGTTCCACCTCTAGAAGTAATTGTCATTAGTTCAAATGAGTCTGATGGAGAAAGTGGGAGAGACGCTTAAGTTGTCGAAAGTAATGCAAGTGTGCAATAAATGGATGGCCCTTTTGTAGGAAATTATGTATAATATTTTTTGGTATAGGTATTTTCATCACGTTCTCTGTGTACGTACAGAAATAGCATGTCCATAATAGGCAACCACAGTAGTATAGATTTGGAAGCCGCTATTGTTCCCGACTGTCGAGAATTACAGAGACCATCTGTTGGGAACGACATGTGAACTGTCGGGACGTGATGTTGGTGTTTTGCTTGTTCACCGTGGTTTCATGAAAATCAATTTCCCATTTCAATAAACTATTAGTCGAAGCTAATGGAACTTCTGTGATCGGCAAAGTTTATAGTAAGAAAAAACGTATTCATCCCATTTGTGGTAATGGAACTCTAATGATCGGTAATTTGCTTGCGAAACATAATGACCAAATTTGTATTGGCATATGATAATAACAACAGATTCAAAAAATAAGTTGGGAATGTATAATGCTTATTTAAATTACTTTTTCGGGGATTACATTTCACAACCACTTTTACACATCACGCTTGTTCAAGTGGCTTGTGATACAGTGGGGTTCGAACATGTGGTCCGGTTATGACCAACTCTCCCACATCAAGTACATCTCCTCAGTCGGGTAGTGGACTCGTATCTAGCTCGCTTACATCACGTTGGTGGTCTACTCGGAGGATGACGTACAATCGGTGGCAAAATAGGAGTACTTAGGATTTCATTTGGAACAACCCAGTCTGCTTACCGCATAACAGGAGATATTACTTCCATATATGCACCCTTTCTGTATTCCAATTTATAGCATGAAGAGCATAGATCGTATAATGACTTACCACTTAGGGTAGCAGCACGAGTTGCATGAGCACATGGCATACGATTTAGTTGAAACTCACGACAGGTGTACTTATTGTCAGAGAAGTCCACTATCTCCGTATCATTGGATATTACAACCTGGGTCAACTTATTTATCAACTCATAGGCTCGAAGCCTAGTACTAGCTTCAAATGTTGTCTGTAACTCGTTCTCCATTCTCGACAACAATATACTATTGCATGAGGTTGCATTGGTTCGATGTTCGTAAAACTACTTCTGCATTATTTTACGAATGTGCTCGACCAAGCACTTGATTGGCAACAAATGGGCATGTCTTAGCATTAAGTTCAATGATTCTGTATTGTTGTTTGTCATGATGTTGTACCGGTCGTCCACTAATAGTGCTCGTGACCAGAATAAAAAACTGGCTTGCTCCAAATACCCGTAACATCTTTCGCTGACCCTACGAATCTGTCCCATTAGTCGTTTGAACTCTTCGAGCTTATAAGTTGTAGCAACTCGTTTGAACAGGAAAATTGAACTTGCGTTAAAGTGCTGCTAGATTAGGTTCTTTTCAACACGCCACATACAACAACCATGATGTGACAAAGGAAATAAGTGATTAATAGCTCTTTCAATACTTCTTTCCTGTCCGAAACAAATACAATTTTATCTGAGTCGCCTGTAAGATCTTTCAAGTTAGACATAAATCACATCCAAGATCTGTTTGTTTCCTAATCCATGATCCCCCACACTAAGGGATAAATCTGTTTGTTCACATCTTGGGTAGTTGCTAGTAAAAGTGTACCCTTGTATGGACCTTTCAAGTAACTATCGTCAACACAAACAACGAGCCTCAAGTACTGCATATAACCATAAATGCTTGCCCCAAAAGTTAGGAAAAAGTAATGGAACCTATTGCGTGAATCAAGTTCGATGTAGGTTACCGTCCTCGGGTTATTCTCACATAGGACGTGACAGTATGAAGATAGTTTCTGAAAACTGTCCTCTGGTGTCCCATGCAGCATGTGTAAAGTAGCCATCTTTCCCCTACATACCTTGCTGTAACTTATTTGGACATCGAACTCACGTTCCATGTCACGTGCAATAGTGCTCGGATCATACGATCGGTTCGAATTATCCAATTTTCCCAAAATGTGCTCGGCAATTACAGAACTCGTCGCATGTCGATGCGTATGACTGCGAAAATTGATAGAACATGTGTGAACAATATTGAATTTACGGATCGCAAAGATTGCAGACTGCTTCACAGTAGCCACTTGCAGCTGCTATCGATGCACACAACGGTTAACATCTTCATGCTTGACTTGCTCACCCGAAATTGGAACTTGTCTTTCAAAGCAAGTGCATGAATTATCGAGTACAACTCTTTCTTGCTTAAGAATATTTCCTTTTCGGCAACATCAGATGTATTCACAGTTCTTATCAATTCATATCCATCCGAACGTTGGAATGTGACGAAGACTGCTCGTCGTTGACGTCAACAGAGTTAGCATCCTCTAAACTAGGTGATGGGTTATCCAAGTTCTCATCTAATGGTGCAATTCTGTTATCATACTCATGTGTGTCAGGTGCATTATTGTTTGAAGCACTATGCATTCGATTCACCAAATCATGTTCCACGTTTTGTAGAACATCCACTACCGCAAATGAAGGATCTTGAAAATTTGCATCCTTTCCCATGTCAACGCTTGGGAGATCGAATTTCAAAACAGTAACGTAGATAGCAGTTTCCTTATGCACTGATATGTACAATTTAAGTTTTCATTGTTGAGTAGTTCGGCCATAGGTATATTCAATTTAGGAAGTTTGAACTTCAATTCAATTTGAGCGGGAGGATCAACAATACCAAGTTTCTCCTTCAACCTTAACAAAAGTTCGACTATTGTAATACTTGTTGGCACCAGAATGGAAATAGTTTTGTCCCCTCTCCACTTCCATTCGTCATCTGCATTAACAAAATTTTCCCCATGCGACACGATGAATCTCAAATTATTACTCATACCTGAAGTGTTGGGATCGCAATGGTAAGAATCCAGAATCAATGTGTTGGCATTAATAGCATGAAAATCACACTGCATAATACGTAAATCAGTACAATAGCAAAAGGTCAAATCAAGGGTTTCTATTGTTTTGAAGTGTCTGAATTGAAAGTAAAATTGTATAACCCGACGGTTTGTAATTGTCGAACTCGACAGTTCAATTGTTGAGAATGTCGGGACGTAGACGGCAGTGGGTTTCTTAGGCTTCTTCAACACATCACATTAAGTGTGGTCATTATTATTCAGCTACCAAATGACAAAATATAAATGGCATCTAGGCCTTGGCATTAAAGAGACCTTAATGTTGGTAATGGAAAAAATTACTCAAAATCTTAATAGTGATAATGACATTTTGTGAAGGATTCCAAAACCAAACAAATGAATGCATAATACTTTTCAAAATTTCAGTCTACAAACATGTCCATGTTGGATTTAACATGTACAAATAAAAGCTATAAAAGTAAAATAAAAATAATTTGTAATTGCTAACCTCTCAAAATGGATGAAGAATGCAACACAAATGTCTTCTTGATCAATGAAAATGAAGAAGATGGAGAAAAGATAGGGTTTCTTGTTTATGTTACGTTTTCAAATTTCTTTGGTGATTTTTTATTAACAAAAATTCATATTAATCAATAAAAAATACATTTCTCCATGTTTTCTACATAGAAATTAAATGGTCACATCAAGTCAATACTTTTCCTTCAAATCAAGCATTTAATGCTACTAGAAATGTGTCATTAAACATAATTTGGACTTTGCACCCCAAAAATGTGACATTTTTGCTCACAAAAAGTGAAAATGACAATTTTTTTTTGAAACTTTCATTTTTTGTGACATTTTTGTAAATTCTCCTTTTTTTATTATTAATTTTTCAATTCTTTTTCCTTTTATTATAAATTTTTGGATAAATATGAAAAAAAAAATCATCAAACACAAACAATAAAGTGAACATAATGAAGTTACACTCCAAACTTTGAAATACCATTTTCCCTCCATATGAGCAATAAATAAACCTTAAGAAGGTTAGCAATAATTACCATGTCGTTGTACCTCACATTTAATACTTGATCTTTTTATTTTAGTTTAGTATCCTTTATTTGTTCTGCAAAATATTTTCGTTTCACCTCAAAGAAACAAGACCTAAAATGAAATTCAGAGTAAAGTCAAAAATCCAAATTTTTTTTTGAAAAATCTAATATTTATTTTTAATTTTTAATTTTTTAAAAGTAAGAAAAGTGGTAGAAATTGGATCGTCTCCCAATAGGTACTTATTTAGAGTCCTAAGCTCGACTTTTAGCAATGATCGGACCATGACGACTTGATGGGCTATGTTAGTTTTGTACTGCTTACAATTCCCAGCCTTGTAAACTTTCTTTTTTGCTCTCTATATTTTAAAGTTGTCTTTTCATATTTCAGTTGTCCAACTAGTCCACCTACTTGCGTTTTGTGTTTACAACTTTCTTGATCACTCATCTCCTCGTCATCAATTATAAAGTACTCCTCGAGGTTACCTGGTTACTTGGATGTGGTGTCTACACTAACTATTGCTTGTTCATCATCCATCCTCAAGATTAATAAGTGATTATACAAGATCAATGGATTGAAATCATCTATAACTATGGCATGTTATAGTTTATATAAGGTCTTGATTGTTCATAGGGATTGGGTTGAAGTCACAAACTCGTCAATGATGAAAACACAACCTAACACTTAAAACATCAAGATATTAGGTTTAATGAGTCTTTACTTCAAATACACGATTGTAAGAACTATTCATTATGTCCCTATGTAAGTGTGCTTGATACATGTAACAATAAGGAAAAGAATAATCTACTTAGCTTTTAATATACATGTATAGAATTTCTATGGAATACTTTAGTTATATGAGATTTTTTAAATGTCTACATGTATGAGCGGATGATGTCGTATCCAACTAGCTACTTAATAAATTCACAAAAAATTCAAGATACGGACACATGGCCTATTCACATATCAGTTTTTATGAACATGCGGGATATGAAACTTATGTGTTAGGTATTTTCAGTGTATAACGATGTTGGTTCAAAGCTTGTCAACCATGCTATCTTAGTTAATTATTGAAACATTTTCGTGAAAGTTTAAGACTAAAAGACACATTCATTTATGCATAAGTTTGTAAAGTGCATATATAGAGATAGTTTCAAAATTAACATTCATTTTTTAAAATGGTGGAGTATTGTTGGAGTAATTTTCAAAATGATGTTATTTAAATATTGACTTATCAGACTAAAGATAAAATTATGAATTAGAAGCCATAGATGTCATGTCGATCGAATTAGATCAAAAGCATTGAGTTGGAGTGTAAAACAAACAAAAAAATGTGGCCGGCACATGCTCATAATAGCATCTGATGTACATGGGTGGCACAAATATGCGCCACTTAACAGTTATGATGCTTGGCTCATGTTCATGATCCAGATCTAGTTTTGCTAGTATATTTTGGTTTTTTCAATTAATCTCAATTGTAATTTTAATTGTCAAGCCGTGCTTCATTGGTTGTGACTTATGCGAAGAGTTGTAAACAAATCTATAAATGGATTGATGGTTCTTTCATCAACAAACTATGCAAATCCTAATAGAGAGATCAATCAGAAAGTTATTGCATGAACCTTCATAGTAGAATACTATCGGATTTACTTAGCTAATTAGTGAATGCGATGTCTTGAGCTCTCAAATGTTGATGTAAACTAAAATAATAGTACCCACACAATAACATCTTAACATTTTCGAGTTTTTACGGTTGTGTTCATTTTGACCCCGAATAACTCTTATATTTCGTAAGTGTTATAGAAATTCAAGCATTGAAACATTTTCATAGAAGTAGTCTGACTTCACACTTATATAGGTGGTCTCCTATTTATAGTTTAACTTAGAGGGTGTTTGACACCCATTTTTATGAAAAAAATGAATTTTAAAATAGTAGATTGATGGAGAATGTGTGAATGAAAAATAAGGAAAAGTTTTTGATTTACGTGTAATATTATTTTAATGAAGAATGTGTTATTAAAAGGAGGAGAGAGAGTAAAATGTATTTTGATAAAAAAAATGATAATCAAATGGGCCCTTAATCTTAAATTTTTGAAAATATTATTTTTCTTATTTTAAGAATAGGTAGAAGTTAACTCCCAAGTACTTATTGAATCTTCATAATTTAGTTGGCACTTTGAATCAAGATCTTGGGATCTCCAGTTAGCAAGGTTGGATAACCATTACAAAAATCCTTACTAATAGGTTTTATGCTCATTTCTCTTGATAGGAAATATATTTGATCTTTAGATAACCCTTTAGCAAGTGTATTTGCAAGATTCTTCCTAGATTTCACATAATCTGTGGAATAACATTTGAGATCAACTATTTATTTGTGTTATGTCTTTGACTAATGATTTACCATTATTCATACTACTTTGTGGCATTTTGATAGCCGACTCTCTATTAGAAAGCATAATTATGTGAATTCACGTAGCAATTATAGTTATGAAATGGATGCCAGATTATATCAAACCTAAGAAAGTCAAGAATCAATGTTTTAAAAGCTCGACCCAATAAATTATTGAACTAAAGAACCAAACAATCGCAAACAATATCTTTACCCCTTGATCACAAAACTTACGAACCTTACTTGAATTGTTTAACACCACAATAATTTAATTCTTGATAAGTTCAGAGTTAATTTGACGAAGAACGAGTTGAAAAGCAATATGCCTCACAAATAATATCTCTCAAGTTGTGTATTTTACAATGAAGAAAATGAGTCCTATTTATAGGGAGCTCATAAAAACCTAATTAAAAATGGAATTATGCCTAAAAGATATCAAAGAGATACCATAAGAAGAGTTTTAACTAAAATAGAAGTTGAGGCAAAATTTGGAGGGGAAAAAAAAAAGGCATCCCAATTTTATTCTTTGCGATTGCATAGGCTTATTTGGTACGGTTGCATAGTCCATTCGTCCACCCTTATTTTGGTTCTTTTATGGATACATATAGTCGCATGTATTGTTATTCTATGCGGTCACATAGGCCTCCGTTTCATCTTTCTCTTCTGTTGCTTGAACCAAGTTAATCCATCTTGTTTCATCTATCGTAGCTTAAACAAGTAATCACATAGCTTCTTTGACCTTCTTTTTTTTGTGACCTAGTCATTGGTCTTTCCTCTACAATCAACATGTCATTGTCCTTACTAGCTCCTATACCATGGTTCCTATCATTCTCTTCCTCTTCAAAACGATTCATCCTCGAATCTCCACCTGCATCAAACAAGAAAAGATCAGAAATCTTTAAAGCAGTAGAAATGTTATACTTATATGAAGATCTAATTTATAGGTATTGTAATTGATCTTTTCGAGCTCTTAGAATGGACCATCTTCTCTCGGGGTAACTTTGACTTCCTTTGAGCTGAAAAGCATTCATTTCTCACATGTACTCAAAACTAATCTCTTGGTACAAATGTAACGCGCTTTTGTCCTTTATTTGCTTGAGAAGTATAATGCTCATTTTTCTTCTCAATTCGACACCGTACATTCTCATGGAAGGATCTTACCAACTCGACCTTCTTCTTTCTATCGAAGCTACCTCTCTCATCAATAGGTAAAGGAATTAAATTCAAAGATGTTAGTGGATTAAAATCATAAGCACTTTTAAATAAAGTACAAGAAATAGTAGAATCTGTGGCCATATAATATGCAAATTCTATAAATGGCAAGCAATCATTCCAACTCTTCAAGTTCTTATTGACTATAATGTGAAATAATTGTATTAGAGTCCTATTAACAACCTCAATTTGCCCATCCATTTGTGAGTGATAAGTAATAGAGAATAATAGCTTAGTTTCTAACTTACTCTACAAAATCTTTCAAAACTGACTAAGAAACTTAACATCTTGATTCGATACAATAATTTTAGGTACCCCATGTAAACGCATTACTTAGTTAAAGAATAAATCCGTAATATTAGTGGCACCATTGACATGAAATGAAATGTGTCATCTTACAAAATATATTTACCGCTACAAAAATGGAATCTATTCATATCTTAGTGCTAGGTAAACATAACACAAAGTCCATAGACACATCAATTCAAGGCTTACTAGGAACGGGTAACGGTGTATACAAACCGTGAGGTAAAACTTTAGACTTAGTATTTTTACAAATTGGCGTGCTGTTGCAAGTACCCAAAAATATTAAAACCTGCACTTCCAAAAAATGTATGTTATAGTGAAAGTAAGGATCATATACATGAAGAATGATTAGTCTAATTTTATGCAATGTTAACAATAGCGGTGGGTTTTATTTGTGATGAAATCAATTCTAACTAAAAGCAATGCAATTTAATAAATTGGATAAAATCAATAGAACGAGCCTAAGAGTAAGTCAATATCCTCCGTAGGAATTTCGAACTGATTGTAGATCCATAACTAATTCCCAATTCATATTTTTGGCATTCATCATTGGAATTTATATTTCCTATTTCTCCTTAGTTGTAATTAACCGGAAAACAAACGATCCAATCAATTCTTATTATCAAATAACCCAAAAAAGCATTAAAGATTTAATTTAATAATAGCACGAGAAATTAGAGAAATCGACGAAACTAACCAACACAATCACAAGCGGTCATATTTAATCTAGTCAAATATCCTCCCTAGAATTTAATAACCTCTAAAGCAGTGATTAATCAAACTCTAATTGCTTCATAATGTCAAAGATATCAAACAATTATGTATTTTTCTTTAAAAAAGCAGTCAATCGAAGTACATAAACATCTAATAGGCCTCTTAGAATTCAAATACAACAACCATAAAATCATGCATAGAAGAATACTCAATACATAAAATATGAATGAAAACAATAGGATGCTAAAAATCGGTGCATAACTTTTTTCGATTGGAAATTAAGGTGTGATTATACTTTGATTGTATTTTACCTCTTTGACTTCTTTCTTCATCCAATTGACCTCTAACAATCTTGAATCTTCATTCCATCACTCGTCTCATCTAGGGATTATTTGCAACTTGGTCCCTAAGCTTTTCACTTTCTTCCATTTAGATCATTTCTCGCTCTTTTCTCACAAATTCCACATTTTCCATTTATTTGCAACATAAATCAAAATATAAGGGTAATTAGTGCATTTAGGTATTAATTAATCACAAAAGCATAAGGTAAATGAATGAAAAATATTACATTTTACATTCCTATCAAATTCTCCCACACTTCGCTTTTGCTCGTCCTCAAGTAAACTCAAATTTTATTTTTCCCAAAAATATCAAAATTGTAATGCAATCAACATAGAACGATCAAACTCTTTAAAATATATAAAACATCATGAACAAGCATGCTCACACAACTCATAATCAACTAGCAAACACTTTCATACAGGGTTGGCAATGGTTCGGTGATGGGTCGGTTCAGCCAAAACCATAACCGCACCACCAATTTTTTTACCATACCATAACTGCACCATAACAACGTAAATTGTTTCGGTTCATATCTCGGTTCGGCACAATATTCCAAACGAAAATGCAAACATTATCCAAATTTTCAATTGTAAAATACAAATTTAACAAACAATCTTATAAATATAACAATACTAAATTTTTCCTTCATTCTTAATTATTGTGCATCGAAGTTACTTAATTCATTCTTCCCCATAAGTCTTACTAGCAATAATCAACACTCAAAGTTGATCCATATATAGTAAATAAGAAATGTAAGTAGAGAATACAACGACACTACCTATTCCAGAATGGTCTTAACTAAGATTTAAATAAAAAAAATATACCTCGCTCGCTAAATGTTGCACAAGCTCTAGAGTATGATGAAGAAGTAGAATTTTCTGCACACAATAGAAAAAAATTAACAATAAAAGGAGCCGTGCGTGAGTTTGTGGTCTGTGGAGAGTAGGGTTTGCATTTATATATTGTCATACTAATGCTATTATTATGGGCTAATGGTAAGTAGGTTGGTCGGCTAAATCATGTAGATACAATGGGGGGATTTTGTTTTGGGCTAGATAAAAAAGTAGTGTAAAGCTCAATAATCAATTCAATTGGTTTTTTTTTAGCAGGTAATCGGTTCGGTTTTGGTTAGACGGCATAAATACCATATCCGCACCACCACGAACCGGTTCATAAAAATAAAAATCATATCCGCCCCATTGCACCATCGGTTCGATTTTTTTCGCCCCATTCGGTTCGATTAACCGTAGTTTTCGATTTTGACGGTTCAAATTGCCATAAACCCTTACGGAATATAAGCACTCAACTCTCATGTGTTTAATGGATAAGTGTTTCGCTCAAGTTCATTCCAATGGACATGATCTACCACATGCTTGCATATTTTCTCATTCTCCACCAATCAGATCACCTGCATAACATAAATCATAAGTTCTTTTCTATAGGTTGTAACGTGGCTTAGGGTTCAGGTGGAATTCATTTGGGTAAGTGACTCAAAAGCCACTTAATTAGTGGAGTAAAGGTGAATTAACTCAACTCAGATTTATACATAAAACTTGTAAGATCAATCTCTCCACTCACAACTTCTTTGCACATATTTCACACAACCTAATCCCTTCGTGTAATATATTAGGAGGAATCATGAGCATAAAATAGTTTTGTAACATTGAAAACTATTTCCTCCATCACTTTTTTTCTTTCATCTTTTTCATCATCTTTTTCTTTTTCTTTTTTTCAATTTTTTTTTACTCAAAATATTGCACTAATATTGGAACTTATAAATTGTAATTGAGAACATGTTCCATTCCATCATCATAATCCTACCAAAATTTTAGACACCCCCACACTTATTTCTTTCGCACTCCCATGTATCAAAATGAAGAACAATACCCTATTAGATCTATAGCTTGGGTAAAGATAATAATTTTTTGGATTTAAAGTTTGTAACGTGAGTTTACAAAAGAAAAAGGCTACAAGGCTCAAAGGGGTTTAACAAAAGGTAAAATTAGTTGCTAGGTAGGCTATTTGGCTCAGGTGGCTAACTTATGCAACAAAGATGGCCTTAATCATGTTCATACATGCATGTATCAATGTGACCTCGAAGAGAATCAAGGCAAGTTCTAGAGAAAAAAGTCCATGGAAGAATATCACTCATGAAAGAAAAATAGTGATATTGATATGGACATGTCAGTCTAAAGGCTCAAAATCCCACCGGCTTTTTGTCTATAAAATTTAATTACTACCATCCTTAAAGAAAATAACTTAGCTAATTAACTCTATGTTGTGAGATAATCCATTCAATCATGTTATGAGTTCTTCAAAAGCTTAATTGAATCTAGCAAATAGCATACACAACCAAAAATCATTCAAAACCCAAAAATCATTTTTTTTAGGAGTTTTATCAAAAATAACTAAAAATACAAACTAAAAATTTTAAACTCAACCTAACCCTCCCCCACACTTAAAACTTACGTTGTTCTCAATGTAGAGTAAAATGCAAAAAGAAGGATAACAATAATCATAACATGAATGCAAAAATGAAAATAAAAGCAAAAAGATAAAGGAACGAACTCCCCTTGGGTTGCCTCCCAAGCAACGCCTTTCTTTATTGTCTTTGGCTAGACTTATTACGTTCTTCTTCAATCGGCATAAATTGGATCTTCAAGATCCAATGTTGTCACCTCCTCCACTTGGACACCTTCATCGAAAAGTTTAAGTCTATGACCATTCACCTTGAACACTTTTGAAGTTGCCAAACTTTGTATTTCAACTCCACCATGAGGGAAGACATTAGTAACAACAAAGGGTCCAATCCAACAATGCAATTTACCTGGGAACAAATGAAATCTTGAATGCTATAGAAGGACTTTTTGACCAATTTTAAATTCATTCCTGGAGATCATTTTGTCGTGGAAAGCTTTCGTCTTTTCCTTGTAAATTCTTGCACTCTCATACACATCATTGCGAATTTCTTCTTATTCTTGAAGTTGCAACTTTTTGTGCTCTCCACTCTCATCCATCTTCACATTGAAACTTTTGATAGCCCAAAAAGCCTTGTGTTCTAGTTCGACTGGAAGATGGCATGGTTTTCCAAACACTAATCGGTAAGGTGACATTCCAATGGATGTCTTGTATGCAGTCCTGTATGCCCATAAAACTTTGTCTAAGCACAGACTCCAATCTTTTCTACTTGGACAGACTGTCTTCTCAATGACGGATTTGATTTTTCGATTTGACACCTCCGCTTGTCCACTAGTTTATGGATGATAGGTAGTGGACACCTTATAGGTTACATGGTATTTTCGCAGCAAGGCTTCCACAGTTCGATTGCATAAATGAGTACCTCGATCACTCATGAGAGCCTTTAAGGTTCCAAACCTGGAGAATATGTTGGACTTGATAAAGTTTGCAATTGTTCACGAAATATTTTCTTTTAATTTAAATCGCTACAAGTATACGGTTTGTGAGAAGTAATACAGTGGATCAATTGAGTCCGAATATTGTCCCACAGAGATTTATTAGTTTAATCTTATTTATCGTAGCCTTCACAGAAACTTAATTACCCAAAGTGGAATTTTTACCTAAATGAAACCCTAATTTGGAAAGAAAATCCTAATTATGCAAAATTGATGATTGGAATGAACTCAATATCCAAAAAGATGTTTTAACGAATTAAAATGCAAATCAATTGTTTAGAACACAAATTGGTTGTATTCAATGAAAATTAAACGTACTAGGATCACGAATTTCTATGCAATGATCACCCTAAACCCTAATTCCACAAAATGACAACGCAATTGAATTGTTGACGAATCAATGCTCCTAAATCTATCCATCAATCTCTCTTGAGATGTATTGAACCTATTCTTATACACCACCGGCCTATATCTCTATGACAAATGGATATATAAGAATGCATGTAGTTTTATGAACATTTAACGATTCATGCAAAGCATAGGGGTATTATCTCTATCCCCTATCGGACCCTAAGATGATTTATACCTTGTCAAATTTATTTCTCTTCTCTCGAACAGATGAAATAAACCACCAAGCATCACATAATTACGTGCACTTAATTATGAAAGAAAAT
Source organism: Olea europaea var. sylvestris (assembly GCF_002742605.1). Classification (NCBI taxonomy): domain Eukaryota; kingdom Viridiplantae; phylum Streptophyta; class Magnoliopsida; order Lamiales; family Oleaceae; genus Olea; species Olea europaea. The sequence continues at coordinate 17,423,255 of NC_036249.1, read as the reverse complement.
TAATGTATATAAACCATTCAAACATTCAAATACATATTTAATGTCAAATTAAAAACTAGAAATTTAAAATCACATCACATGGTATATCGATCTCCCAGTACATAAAAATCTAGCCTAGTATGATGGGAAGAAGAAAACAAACTAAATCATAAAAAAAGACATCACTGCTTTAAATCATGAATTGAATCCTTGCATCTTGATGTCAATCTTCTCGTTCTTGCCTTGTTCTCTTCTCAAAAAACCCTTATGAATGTGTAATACTGTGTGGTGTATACTTAGGGATGGCCCTAGAGTTGTAAAATACCTTCAAAGATTTGTTTCCATAAGAATCAATCAGAATAGGAAACTAGAATTTTTTTGCCACGATTGGCCTGAGCTATCGTCCAGGCAAAACTCGGGCAGTTGCCCAAGCCAAAGTTTTCTCCTGGTAATTGATTTTTGACATTGGGCAGTTATCCACTCTAAACAACTGGGCTATCGCTCAGTTATAAAAACTCCCGAATGTTGCATTTTAGCCCTCGAATTCAATTCTTGATTCTTTCAAGTCCTTTCTCTTGCGCTTTCAACCCTTTAACTTTTAATTGCATCCAACTGAACCTACAACATCTTTAATCTTCATTTTGTGATCCGAATCAACTATTAAAATATTTTAATTTAGTCCTCGTGCTTTAGATTTTCTTCCTTTTTGGTCCTTTTTTGTTTATTTTCTCTTGAATTCCGCCACATTCATCAATATAATTCTACAAAACAAAACTATATAGAATTAAGTCATAATTCAAATGCTTTGATCAACGATTAGTTATGTTTTTTTGATCGAATAAGTGTGTAAAAAGGCACTTATAAGCAACTACTTTGGAATCATTAGTCCTGGTGGCCTTTGCTTCCACCCATTTCGAAACATAGTCAACAACAAGTAAAATATAAGCATAACCAAAAGATGTAGGAAATGGTCCCATGAAATCGATGCCCCAAACATTAAAAATTTCACAAACGAGTATGGATGTTTGTGGATAGATTACCTATCTTTTGATATTATTCGCAGGTCTTGCAGAATGAATAAGCATCTCAAAATAAAGATGGCCAGTAAAATTCACATTCTAATACCTTTTTTGCTGTCCTTTTTTTTATCCAAAGTGACCCCTACATACATAGGAATGACAAAGAGTGAGAATGGACATAATTTCATTTTCAGGATACACCTTCTTATCACTTGATCTGCACAATGCTTCCATAAGTATGGGTCATTCCACACATAGTACCTAGCATCACTTTTGACTTTGTCCCGTTGATCCCTAGACAATTAGGAGGAAATTCATTAGTAACTAAATAATTTACCATATTTGCGTACCAATGTAGTGTTGCAATGGTAGCAAGCAATTGCTCATTGAGGAATGATTTCTACAATTGAAGTTCATTGTCCACATGAGCTAAATGGCTCAAATGATCTGCAACACTATTTTCTGTTCATCTTTTGTCTTTGATCTTCAAGTTGAATTCACTTAAGAGAAGTATCCATCGTATTAGCTTTAGATTTGCCCCATTCTTCATCATCAAATAGTGAAGAGCTGCATGATCAGAATAAATAATTACTTTAGTACCAAGCAAATAAGGGCGAAAATTCTCCAAAGCAAAAACAATAGTCAAGAGTTCTTTTTCAGTTGTGGAGTAGTTTTGCTGAGCATCATTTGAAGTCCTGGAAGCGTAGTAGATGGCATGAGATGCTTTCCCAATTCTTTGATCCAAAACAGCACCTGCTACAAAGTTGTTTGCGTCACACATTAACTTAAATGGAAAGTTCAAATCAGGAGGTTGGATAATTGGGGCGGAGGTTAACAACTCCTTAAGCATGTCAAAGGCCTTTTTACATAAATCATCAAACTCAAATGTCACATCCTTTTGCAGCAGTTTGCATAAGGGTAATGATATTTTGGAAAAGTCCTTGATGAATTTATCGTAAAAACCAGCATGTCCAAGAAAAGAACGAATCTCCCGCACACTAACGGGGTAAGGTAAAGACTGAATAATGTCAATTTTTGCTTTATCTACCTCAATTTCCCTAGGTGAAACAACATGACCTAAAACTATGCCTTGTTCAACCATAAAATGACATTTTTCAGAATTTAAAACAAGGTTAGTTTCTATGCATCTTTTAAGTACGAGTGTAAGATTATGTAAACAATTATCAAACGAGTTCCCATGAATAGTAAAATAATCCATAAAGACCTCTATGATATGCTCAATGTAATCTGAAAATATACTAACCATACACCGTTGAAAAGTGACCGAAGCATTGCAAAGGCCAAAGGGCATTCGACGATATGCAAAGGTTCCAAATGGACATGTAAAAGTTGTCTTTTCTTAATCTTCTGAAGCAATTGCAATTTGGAAATAACCTAAATAGTCATCAAGAAAACAATAATAAGGATGATCAGCCAATCTTTCAAGCATTTGATCAATAAAGGGTAAGGGAAAGTGGTCTCTGCGGGTTGCATCATTCAATTTCCTATAATCTATACAAACCTGCCACCCATTTTGAACACGGGTGGTCACCAATTCATCATTTTGATTTTTTACAATAGTTATCCCGATCTTTTTAGGAACCACTTGAACTGGATTGAGTCAACCGCTATCGAAAATAGGGTAAATTACTCCAACTTTGAGAAGCATAAGAATCTCCTTTTTTACTACCTCCATCATAGGCAGGTTCAATCTCCTTTGTGGCTAATGGGAAGGTTTCGTTTCTTCTTCAAGTAAAATACAATGCATGCCAGTAGATGGGCTAATTTCTTTGATGTCTGTAATTGTCCATCTAATAGATGTCTGATGCTTCTTGAGAACCTGTACAAGTTTTTCCTCATGCGATGCATTTAGTTCATTTGAGATGATTATTGGAAATGTCTCTCGATCCCTAAGGAATACATACTTGAGGTGTTTTTGAAGAGGTTTCAAATCCAGAGTGGGAGCCTGCAAAACAGAAGGTAAAGGCTTCTCGTAAAAAATGGGTAGCGCAACACATGACACTTTACCTGCATGTGGCAACTTTGGAAGTTCATTTAATGCTACAACAGTTTCTTGCAACTTAGTTTTTAAGGCTAACTCTCCATCCTCTTTCCCAAGATGTTTACTAATAGCCAGTTCCAATGCATCATTTCCATCAAATTCAAAAATTTCTTGAGCTAAGCAATCAATCACATCAATAGCATAGATGGGGTTATCATCGTCTGGAAATTTCATGGCATCATAAATATTAAATTTGATTATTTTGCCATCAATTTCCATAGTAAGTGTGCCACTATGCACATCTATTTTAGTTTTGGAGGTCTTTAAAAATGGTCTTCATATCAAGATGGGAGCATTTTGATCACCATTTTCCATGTCAAGCACATAAAAATCAGCAGGAAAAACCAATTTGTTAACTTGTACAAGCACATCCTCAATCAAACCCTCAGGGTAAGCATTAGACCTATCAGCCAATTGAATTACTATTCCAATTTTATTCAAAGGTCATAGTTTCAAAGAAGTATAAATAGCATATGGCATAACATTTATAAAGGCTCCTAAGTCTAGCATAGCTTTCTCAAAGCTAGTTTTGGCTATTGTACAAGGGATAGTAAACATACCTAGATCCTTGCACTTTGCAGGTAGTTTCCTTTGAATAACCGCTAAAACATTTTCCTCAACTCTAACTTTTTCATATCCCTTGAGTTTTTGTTTTCTCTTAATTGTATACAACTCTTTTAAAAACTTAGCATATCGATGAATTTGTTTAATAGCATCTAATAATGGTATATTTACCTCACATCTACGAAAGGTTTCATAAATATCTTTATTTTGTTCATCCTTCCTAGATTCTACTAATCTCGAGGAAAATGGGGTACCGGTTTACCCTCGTCGTTGGGGACATTCTTCTCTGTAGTGACTTCTTTCTCCTTTTCTTACTCTGATGATGTAGGAACTGCTTTCATTGGAATTTCAACCTCTTTGCCACTCCTCAACAAAATTGGGCTTGCATTTTCCCTTGGATTTACTGCCATTTGAGAAGGTAGTTTTCCCGAGCTTTGTGATTCCAGTCGGTCGATTGCTGTTGCCATTTGAACTATTTGATTCTCCAACCTTTGAATACTTGCCTTTGCCTCATGTTGGAATTGTTTTGTTTCTTGTTGAAATTAAAAGTGTTAGTTGCCAGAGACTTAACAATATTCTCTAGAGACGTACCAGAGTTAGAAGATTGGCCCTGTTGTTGTCTAGGAGAGTATGGCTACTTGAATTGTTGAAAGCTTTGGCGATTTTGGATCATGGGCTAGTTTGATTGTGGATTCCCATAGCTAAGATTGGGGTGGTCCCTCGATCCTTGGTCGTATGTCTTCAAAAATGGATTATAGTTCCTTTAGGGTTGTCCTAGAAAGCCACCGGCTCAATTAACTTGTTCATTGGGATCTTCTTGGAGAGTCGGGCACATGTCAGTAAGATGTCCTGCTATTGAATAGATTCCACACGCCTTTGTTGTTTGCATAGTACCCGTAGCCATTTGTCGAACAAAAGTAATTAGACTCGAAATCTATTGTTCAAGGGATGAGATATTTACCTTATTGACACATTTAGAAGGAGTATCAAGTCTAGTGCTGAACTATTGAGAATTGGCTGCTATGTTCACAATTAAGAGTCTCGCGCCCTCAAGAGTTTTATCCACCAACGCTCTTCCACTTGCAGCATTAACCATACTTTGTTCCATGGGTAGAAAGCCTTCATAGAAATATTAGATGAGAAGCTAATCACTGATTTGATGATAGGGACAACTTGCACATAGTTTCTTGAAACGCTCTCAATATTCGTGTAGAGATTCCTTGTTGTCCTTCCTCACTCCACAAATTTCTTTTCTAATATTTGTTGCCTTTGAAGTTGGAAAGTATTTTTCTAGAAATAGCCTCTTCATTTCATTCCATGTGGTGATACTTCCAGAATGTAGATAATAGAGCCAATCCTTTACTGAATCCTTCAATGAAAATGGGAAAGCCCTTAATTTAATTTGCTCCTTAGTAACTCCTATAGGTTTCATGCTTGTACAGACCACATGAAACTCCTTTAGATGTTTGTGGGGATCTTCACCTGCGAGGCCATGAAAAGTGTGCAAGAGATGAATTAGTCTAGATTTAAGTTCAAAAGTAGTGGCAGCATCTAAAGTAGGAAAAGTAATGCATAAAGGTTGATGAATCAAATCTGGGGCTGCAAGCTCCTCCAAGGTCATATTTCCATCAATGACGTCCTTTTCTTCTAAATCAAATTCACTTACAAATAGGATGTTCGGGTTCAGATCATTTTCTTTAAGATTCCGTCGAGGGTCACTCCATAACCTACGCAAAGTTCTCTCAATTTCCGTATCGTACTGCAAATTACCTTGATTAGAAAATCTAGTTATGGTCATACATAATCAAAGAAACTAAAAATTAGGAAATAAACAAAAAAATTGCACAGTTTTTTTAGAATGAAATGAACAAAGAAAAAACACAAAAATAAACCAATTCACTCCCCGGCAACGGCACCAAAATTTGGCGTGCTGTCGCAGGCATCCAAATATAATAAAACCTACACTTCCAAAAAATGTATGTAGTAGTGGAAGTAAGGATCGTTCCTATGAAGAGTAATTTGTTTAATTTTATATAATGTTAACAATAACGAGGGGTTTTATTTGTGATGAAATCAATTCTAACCAAAAGCAATGCAATTTAATAAATTGGGTAAAATCAATAGAACGAACCTAGGCCTAAGTTAGTATCCTCCGTAGGAATTTCGAATTGATCATAGATCCATAACTAATTACCAATTCATATTTTTAGCAATCATCGTTGGAATTTCTATTTCCTATTTCTCCTTAATTGTAATTAGCCGGAAAACAAGGGATCCAATCAATCGTTATTATCTAATAACCCCCAAAAAAAAACACTTAAGATTTAATTTAATAATAGCATGAGAAACTAGAGAAATCAATGGAACTAAACAACACAATCACAAGCGGTCATGTTTAATCTAGTCAAATATCCTTCCTAGAATTTGATAACCTCTAAAGCAATGATTAATCAGACTCTAGTTACTTCATAATGTCAAAGATGTCAAACAATTATGTATTTTTTCTTTAAAAAAGCAATCGATCGAAGTACATGAACATCTAATAGGCCTCTTGGAATTCAAATACAACAACCATAAAATCATGCATAGAAGAATATTCAATACATAAAATATAAATGAAAACAATGAAATTTATTTAGATCTCACAGTTTGGATAATTCCTAGGCTTCAATATCTTTCGACCAAGAGATGAAGTTTAGCAATACATCAATTATCCTTAAGCCAAAAGAGAGAAAAGTCTTTTTGGGGGTGTTCTCTAGGTTTTTGGATGAGTTTTGAGTTTTTAAAATCTTGAAAAAAAGATTGTTGCTATAAGTGGTTGGAAGAAATAAGGAAACAAAAAATTCGCGTCCAGATTTCTCTATGCGACCGCATAGAACAAAGTCGTGCAGTCGCGAGGAACAATTGAAATGCAGCCTGAAGTTCCCTGGAGTTCACCATGCGACCACTTGGATTTTTAACTATGCGACCGCATAGTTCAAAGTTCTTCTCCATTTGATAGCTTTCAGTATTTTGGTCATAACTTTCTTTCCCGTTATCCGATTGAGGTGATTCAAGATGCTTTGAAAAGATAATTCAAAGGGCTACAAATTTGATTGAGATGTCATCTTCCAATTAGATCTTCTATCATATCGAAAATGGGTCTCAATAGGATGCTAAAAACTGGTGCATAACTTTTTTCAATCGAAAATTGATGTATGATTATACTTTGATTGTATTTCACCTCTTTGACTTCTTTCTTCATCCAATTGACCTCTAACAATCTTGAATCATCATTCCATCACTCGTCTCATCTAGGGATTATTTGCAACTTGGTCCTTGAGCTTTTCACTTTCTTCCATTTAGATCATTTCTCGCTCTTTTCTTCCAAATTCCATATTTTCTATCCATTTGCATCCTAAATCAAAATATAAGGGTACTCAGTGCATTTAGGCATTAATTACTCACAAAAGCATAAGGTAAAGGAATGAAAAATATTACATTTTACATTCCTATCACAGATGATGCATCTGCTAAGAACCCGATCAACATCAACTTTCGTCTTAGGCCAATAGAAGTGTTCATCTAACATCTCTAAGGTTTTCTTAATTCTAATGTGACCCATTAACCACCATTATGTAGTTCACGTACTAACAATTCTCTCATTGAACACCTAGGTACATATAACTTATTCTCCCGAAATAAATATTTTTTATGCTTAAAGAACATATCTATAGCACTTTTTTCACATTTTTCATATATATTAGAAAAGTCTGGGTCATTTGCATACATGTCCTTAACGTATTCATATCCTAGTAATTTGGCACCTAAAAAAGTAAGAAGTACATTCTTCATTGACAGTGTATCCATTACCATATTTTTTTTACCTTGTTTGTACCGAATAACATATGAAAATGTCTCGATGAACTCTCTCCACCTTGCAAGCCTCTTGTTTAGTTTACTTTGACCCTTTATATTCTTTATGAACTCAAAATCAGTATGAATCACGAACTCCTTTGGCCATATAAGTAATGCTGCCATGTCTCCAAAGCTCAAACAAATGCAACTCCTTGTTATATATAGCATAGTTGAGAGTTGCTCCATTTAACTTTTCAGTAAAGTAAGCTACTGGTCTTCGTTCCTATATCAAAACAGCTCTAATACCTATTCTTGAGGCATCACATTTAATCTCAAAAGTATTGTTAAAGTTAGGTAGTGATAAAATTGGTGTGGTACACAACCTATCCTTAATAGTGTTAAAATCATGCTTTTGTTTAACGCCGGCAATTGTACTGTAGTCTTGAATAAAATGCTATAGAAGCTAGCTAAACCATGAAAGCTTCTTACCTTAGTTATACTTTTAAGTGTTGACCACTCCTTGATGGCCTTAATTTTCTCCTTATCCACTTCAATATCCTTTTCACTAACAATATAACCAAAGAAAATGACTTTTTCCATGCAAAATGTACACTTTTTAAAGTTAGCATAGAGTTGTTCTTATCTTAAAATCACAAGCACACATTTTAAATGTCTTATATGCTCATTTAAATCCTTACTATATACCAAGATATCGTCAAAGTAAACTATTACGAATTTACCTATAAATGCATGTAAGATATGATTCATTAATCTCACAAATATGCTAAGTATATTAGTAACCAAATGGCATGAATAACTACTCATATAAATTATACTTAAAAGCAGTTTCCCACTCATCTCCCTTTTCTCATCCTAATTTGATGGTATCAACTTTTAAGATCCATTTTACTAAACATGCATGATCCATATAATTCATCTAACATAACATCTAACTTAGATATGGGGTGACAATATTTTACCGTTATGTTGTTGATTGCATGACAGTCTACACACTTTCTCCAGGTTCCATCTTTTTTTGGCACAAGCATCATTGGTACAGCAGATGGACTCATACTTTTCTTCACATATCCTTTGTTCATCAATTCTTCTACTTGCCTTTGAAGTTCCTTGGCCTTCTCGAGATTATTCAGTTAAGTTGGCTTGTTTGAAATGACAGCTCCAGGTACGAAATTAATTTGATGTTCAATGCCTCAAATGGGTGGTAAACCGCTAGGCATGTCCGAAAACAAGTCTTTGAATTCCTACAAAAACAAAAAACAAAAAAAAAAAAAAAAACAAACTAGGGAGGGCATTTTAGATTTCTGAAAATTTAGAAGTGATTCCTTATGAACCAACAAGTCTGTTCTGAAATACCACCCCTCAAGTTATTCCCTTTTACAAAGAAATTCACTCTCAACTTTTTTCTCCTCTCAGAAGACTTTTTTCTTCTCTTTTGTGGCTCCACTCTTTTGTTTTTCACATTAGCCACCTCACTATTTTATCACTTCCTCTCTTGTTGGGAAAGATCAATCTCACCCTCTTTTTCTCTCATTCTTTTATCTTTCTCACTTTTCAATTTAATTAGATTTTCATAAACTTTTAGTGGTGTCAATGGTGCAAGAGTAGTAGATTTCCAATTTTTAGTAAAAATATAACTATATTTGTACCCATCATACATCAACTTCCTATCATATTGCCAAAACTTCCCTAACAAAATATGCCTGGCATCTATAGGACTTACATCATACATCATTTCATCATGATACCTCCCAATCGAGAAGCTCACCATCACTCACTTATTCATTATAACCTCTTGACATTTATTCAACCATTGCAATTTGTAAGGTCTAGGATGTTTTAGCATAGTTAACCCCAAATTCTTAACAAGTGTAGTGCTAGCCACATTGGTACAACTACCCCTCATCAATAATCATACTATATATCTTATTATTGACATAGCACCTCGTATGAAATATGTTCAACCTTTGTTGCTCCAAGTCATTGCTTTAACCTGAGCACTAAGAGCTTGCCTTGTAACCAATAGCTCGCCCATTGCTTACTCCACTTTCTCACTATTGCTAGCATCCTCCAATTTCGACATGTCATCATAATCACCTTCACCTTCACTCATCACTTCTGCATTGTCTCGCAAAATTATTGCCCTTTTTGTTTTTGGATATTGAGATGCAATGTATCCCATTCCCAAGCACCTGAAGCATTTGATATCTCGATTTTTAGGGAATTAGGAATTTGCCTTGGGTGTAACTTTGCTAGCAATTTTCTCTCTTTCATATGGTAGCTCAGTTATACTCTTTGAAATAGTCTTAATACCCTTATTGTTATCCTACTTCGATTTTCAAGAAGGGTTCGAACTTGAAGAACCCGATGGATATCTAGTTGTCCCCTTCCTCTTCAACTGTCTCTCTACCTTCATAGCTACATGTAGCATGTCCACCAACTTCACATAATATTGTAGTTCTACTATATTAGCTATCTCCCTATTCAATCAATTCAAAAATTAGGTCATGGTGGCTTCTAGATCCTTCTCAACATTCAATATAATCATGACAATCTCCATCTCCTTCTGATAATCCTCTACACTCCTAGATCTTTAATAAAGGCTCTGTAATTTTTTATAAGGTCCCAATAGTAATGTATAGAAATGAACATATTCCTCATGATAACCTTCAATTTTCCCATTTGATCCCATCAAATGACAGCATAATCAATAAACTCAACGACAGCAAGTTTCACTTTTCTCATCCGAGTAGTTATGACAATCAAATATAAGTTTTATCTTCTTTTTCCATTCCAAATATGCCCTTGGATTACTCTTTTCTTTGAATGAAGGAATTTTCATTTTAATATTGCCCATCTTTCTATCAACTCCATCTCCAACATAATCTATAGCCCTTCTATCATGCCTATCTCCTCTATTCCCCGTCCTTTCTATTTCAACCTATACTAATGCATCATCATCAATTCCATTACTTGCTTCATTTTCACCACTAATATTCGCTCTAGGATTCTGCCTACCTTGCCTCCTTATATTAGGAACTTCTTTAGATTGTCCCCTTCATAAATTAGCAAGCAACGTGTCCTGTCTATCCATCCTATCTCCCATATCTCCAAAGAATAGGGATGGCAATTTGAACCGTCAAAATCGAAAATCGCGGTTAACCGAACCAAACAGGGCAAAAAAAACCAAACCGATGGTGCAATAGGGCGGATATGATTTTTATTTTAATGAACCGGTTTGTGGCGGTGCGGGTATGGTATTTACGCCGTCGAACCAAAACTGAACAGATTACCTGCTTAAAAAAAATTGAAATGATTATTGGGCTTTACATTACTTTTCTATCTGGCCCAAAACAAAATGCCCCCCATTACATCTACTTGACTCAGCTGGCCAACCCACTTACCATTAGCTCATAATAATAGCATTAGCATGATAGTATATAAATACAAACCCTACTCTCCACAAACCACAAACTCACGCATGGCCCCTTTTATTGTTATTTTTTTCTATTGTATGTAGAAAATTCTACTTCTTCATCATACTCTAGAGCTTGTGCAATGTTTAGCGAGAAGGAAGCTGATGAAGAGGTACATTTTTTTTATTTAAATATTAGTTAAGACCATTCTGGAATAGGTAGTAATGTTATATTATCTACTTACATTTCTTATTTACTATATAAAAATCAACTTTGAATGTTGATTTATGCTAGTAAGACTGGTTGGGAAGAATGAATCAAGTAACTTCGATGCACAATATTTAAGAATGAAGGAAAAGTTTAGTATTGTTATATTTATAATATTGTTTGTTAAATTTGTATTTTACAATTGAAAATTGGGATAATGTTTGCATTTTCATTTGGAATATTGTTTGATAATGTTTGTATTTTCGTTTGGAATATTGTGCTTTAGTTTTCATTGACTTTTTTCATAAATTATTTTATATCAATTTGACAGATGAACCTATAAAAATAATTAATTTTCGTGGTTATTAACCGAATCGAACCGTGCCGAGCCGAGATACGAACCGAACTGATTTACGTGATTATGGTGCGATTATGGTATGGTCAAAAAATTGGTGGTGTAGTTATGGTTTTGGCCAAACCGACCCATAACCGAACCATTGCCAACCCTACCAAAGAACCTTTCAAATTGTCGTATAATCTCCTCCATCGTGATGACTTGACTATTCTTCTCACTTAAAGTAGAATCGTCTATATCGGACATCCTAAATCTAGAATAATATTTGCCTCGTGTGTGTACATTTGTGTATCACTCAATCTAGCATTTTCCCTATATTACTCTCACCATTCTGCCTTTTTCTACTCAGTACTTCTTTGCTAGCACTTCAAAGAACTAATTTGATCGCAATCAAAATTTAATCCTTGTGGAGTTCAAGCAAAGGCTTGAGCAAGGAAAATTGACTCTAGAAGGACATAACAAAGTAGGAATTGGCATTTCAAATGGAACACTATATATATATATGTATGTATGTATGTATGTATTTTGCAATTTTTTTTACTAGACACGAGAGAATTCAAAAAGAGCCCAAAAAATAGAAAATGAACTAATTTGGGCATTGATTTAGCACGCAAACAACTTTTGAATTTTTTTCATAATTAAGATAAAGATTCAAACAAACAACAAAAAAAAAATGATATAACTTTGATTTTGAAGATTAAGCTCTGATGCTAACCCAAGTAGTAATTGTAGTTATAAAACCCATGACAGATTAGATCAAATCCAAGAAAGCTAAGAATCAACGTTTAAAAAGCTCGACCTAATAAATTATTAAACTAAATAACCAAGAAAATCGCAAGCAATATTTTGGCCCTTTGATCACAAAACTTACGAACTTTACTTGAATTGTTGAACGCTACAAGAATTTAATTCTTAGTAAGTTCAGAGTTAATTCGATGAAGAACGAGTTGAAAAGCAATATGCCTTACAAATAATATCTCTCAAATTGTATGTTTTACGTTGAAGAAAATGAATCCTAATTATATGAAACTCATAAAAACCTAATTAAACACGAATTATGCTTAAAAGATATCAAAAAGATACCATAAAATGAGTTTTAACTAAAATGGAAGTCTAGGAAAATTTTGAAGTCCCAATTTTACTCTATGAGGCCGCATTAGCTTATTTAGTGCAGTCGTATAGGCCATTCATCTACCCTCTTTTTGGTTCCTGTAAGGGGATATGCGGCCGCACGTATTGTTATACTATGCGATCACATGGGCTTCCATGTTAACTCTCTTTTTCATTGCATAAACCTCGTTGATCCATCTCGTTTCTTCTTCCATACCCAATATGAAGCTTATCCTCTTGTTTGTTTGAACGATGTTTCATCCACCACAGCCTGAACAAGTAATTTCTTGGCTTCTTTAACCTTCTCTACATGTGATCTAGTCATTGGTCCTTCCTCCACAATCAATGAATCATTGTCCTTGCCAGCTCCGGCACCATGGTTCTCATCACATAATAATTGAAGGATTAGCTTAGCCCAATACGGAATGTCTTCTAAAAAGTTATGAAGTCACTGTGCTTCCTCTCCAACTTTATCTAAAGCTATGAACTCAAATTTCATTGTGGATCAAGCTATACACAATAACTTTTAAGACATCCAAGATACAATAGCACCACCAATGATAAAAATATAACCACTGGCGGACTTTGAATCCTTTGTCTCTAATATTCAATTCATATAAATGTATACATCTAATATGACTGGATATCTAAGTATAATATAATCAACATTTGAGGTGAATCGTGGATATCTTAACACCCTGATTAATACCTTTCAATGTTCATCACTTGGGTTACTTGTAAATCTACTGGACTTGTTCATCGCATAAGCACTATCCGAACGCATGCAGTTCATAATATACAGTAGATTGAATATGATCAAAACACTCTAACTAAGATACGATTTCGTCTTTGTGTTTGGCCAAATCTAGACTTTAAGTTTACTAGAGTTTTAGTTGGACTTCAATCATACACACAAAACTTCTAAAGTATAGTCTGAACATAGTGAAACTAAGATAGAATAAGTCCCTCAAATATCCTCAAAAATACACATTTTCTAGACATAATTATAGTACTTCTATGTATATACGGAATGTATAATTTATGCACAAAAAATCGATATGCATTGCTGTTACTAACATATCCAATAATATGTAGTCAATAGTTTTATGCCCCATATAAACTTGTTTAGGATTTGGTACTTCTACCTTAGCCCCCCGTCCCCCCCCCCACATGTAAATATTTGTATAAAGGTTTGTGACCTTTCCAAAACTCGTAAAGAGTTTTGTTCCTATCATTGTGTGATATTTTATTAAGAATGTGGCTAGTTGAGAGAATTGTTTCTCCACATAAGTTCTTAGGTAAATTTGAACTAATCAACATAGCATTCATCATTTATTTAAGAGCACGATTCTGCACTCAATAACATCATTTAACTAAGGTGAATAAGAGAATGTAGTTTGATGAATAATTTCAAAATCCGTACAAAATTCTTCAAATGGCGATCTATATTATCTTCCTCTATTACTAAAAATTGCTAAGTTGTTCTCAACCTCATGTTTGTATTGTTAAAATACTTCTAACGACTCATCTTTGATTCTTAGCAAATAAACATAATAGTATCTTGTGTAATCGTCTATCATGCTATAAATTAGATGACTAAATTAAGTAAAGCAAAGATGTATTTTTATTAATATCAAAATCATGGAGTATGGGCATTATGTTCATTTTCAATAGCCCATTAGCTAAGTACCATTTACCCATAAACTTGCCATTTTTAGTGAGTACAAACTTATTAGACTCAACAAAGCTCTAGTTATTAAATTCTTGCAAATGTCCGAAATATATTGATGAATGTTACATCTTTGGTCAATGTCATCTTCAACACTACTTTGCCTAAACCAATGACTTTTGATGTCATCAAGTTTCCCATGAATAGTTGACGTCCCTTGATAGAAGTGTAAGATAAAGCACAAACGTGATGAGTAGTGCCAGGATCTATGAACCATTCTCTCAGATTATTCACCATGTTTGCTTCAAATATTACAGTTGAGAGCACCAGTTCAAACATGCCATTAGATAATTTGTCTTCCTCGAAAAAGTGCACATGGTCCTTTTTATTGTGCTTTTTTTGTCAGCAATTGCTACAACTTTAAGGTTGCAAACCCAAGTGCAGGTTGTTGCAAGTAGTAAATCTCGGAAGTCCGAGGTCGAACCACAGGGAATTGGAAGGAAATAAACTATTCTATGAGTAATGAACGGTTGGTGGAAATACGATTGAGACGAACACTAGAGCATCGGGGATTCACTTCGGATAAATGAGTAGAAATTGCATTTGATCTTTAATTTAACTCATATGAAAATCAACTAAGGATTGATCTCATATGGAAGATAAAACATTAACCACAAATATACTAAAAGATAGATCTTGATAATTGTTTGAGAGAATATGTCAAAATAAGTTGTTGGTATGTAGAGATTATCTAAGCATTTATTGTGCCAAAATTGTCAAAAATAAATCAAAGTCTTTAACAAACCAAAATCATTTGTAGAACATATACTTCAACCAAGTAAGAAGATGAACATTGAAGAACAAAATGAAAGATCAAAGACAATACTAAACATTCATCAAAGTTTCACCCCTAGCTCTAGCTAAATGTTTAGAAATACATGGTGAAATGTTACAAAGAAAATGAAGAAAACTAGAATATGGTGGAGAGAATTGATGCTTCAAAATCGTGGCCAAGGTCCCCTTTTATAGGCAAAGGAACATCCAAAATTCAAGTAGGCAATGCAACTTGTTTCTGTCCAGCTTCAAGACAGCTGGAACATGCAACTTGATGCCAATTTTCAGATACATTGTGCAGTGAATTTGGACTTATGATCAACAGATAAATTATTTCTACTTGAGTTAGATTTCCATTGGTTTAAATATCAGGTTCATTGGATCTATATAACTCCAGATATGACAAAAACAATAAGTGCTGCTTCACAGGTAAAGCTGTATCCGGCAGGTAACAAGCTGGACTTTTCACGATACTTTTGGCTTCCTTATGATATGAATTTGACTTCTTCCAAAACATGAAAGTTGTAGAAAAATTCCTTATCTTTTCAGCTCAACTTGAATCACCTCTATCCAATGTCTGAAGCTCAAGTTATGATTATTTTACCGACAGCTACTTCTTGCTTGAAACAGTCACTATTTTTGACTTTTCAACATTATTTTCCTCCACTTGCTCTAAAATGGAAATACATGTGAAATACATCAAATAAATACTCTTTCAAATGTATAATACTCATGCCGACATGTATGTAAATATGTATTTCAATTAATTGCATTTTTAACCATGTATTTATGGAAATTGAATTTACGGCAAGAGAATTAAAATTAGAGACTAACATTAGTGTTTTTAAACAAAGTGAATGTAAAATGCCTTGTAAATGATATATCTTTGAAGCACTTTTAGACACTAATCAGCAATCCTTCGCAATATGACTTGTCTATCACAATAACATTATTCTCCTTTGAATTTCTTGGCCTTGTTCTTTTACTCGTCTTGACCAGAGTGCTTCGTTTTCTTGCTAGTATATGGTTTCACCAAATTGAAGTTTTGCTTCCATTTGCAACTTTCCAGATTTCTTCTTAGAATTTCGATTGTCTTCCTCAAACATTATGTTTGTAGCTATTGGGCTTGATTCATCATTGTTGTAGAATCCATCATTTTGAAGTCTAGGAATTTGTCAACGATGAATTTGTTCAAACCAACATATTCTATTTTGTAGTTTTTTTTTCCCAAGGATTCCCAAAATTGTTTAACTATTTTGACCGAGTTGCGTACATTATATAATGCGTTGTCAAGAAAGTTGAGGTTATAATTTCTGTACAAGAAAACACTGTGACTCCATGCTTCAAATATAGCCAATTTTTAGTATTTGTTTCCTTCTCATAAGCAATTGGAGCGTCTTCCAAAATTAGAATTGTAAGATAGAACATCTTCTGTTGCTATATCTAAATCTACTCCCAGTGAATTTTTTGAACTTCTCCTCTGAGCATTTCTAGGCGATTTAATAGATGGAGATTTACTTGCCATGATCTAAAAAAATTTTAGAATATAAATTAGCATCTAAATAATGATTATCGTCTTAAGATTATATCGAATTTACCTTGCTCAAATATATATTCAAAAATAACATTTTGGTAAGTTAAAAATTGGAAAGAGTTTTGACTTAATGAAAAAAAATAAAGCAAAAATTAATATGTTTGAAATACGAGTACAACTATTTCTCTTTAAAATGATAATGACCCGTGTTGACGTCAAAATTAGCGAGGATAATTTTGAACCAACTTTAAGAAAAAAAAGGCGATGTTTGCTTGGAAAAGACCACAAAAAATGTCTTTATCGTGTGATTGTGCCATAAGTCATTATATGAATTCACTTGCCGTTTACGAGAGTCCTATTCAACTATTTATACATAGTTTCAGCCGAAATTACATCAAATCAATCAAATCAGCAACAGTGCCAAGCTCGGAACTCGAGTCGCCAAATTCTCCTGTGATTGGTTGATGAGGCCGATGGTCATATGTTAATGTATTACCCAGGTAATGATGACCTATAAGGGGTTGGAGTTCGAAGACTTGAAATTGGTTGTTCCGGGCGGTGATGATGTCACCTGTGGCGAGTGTATCTGATTGATATGGTGATGTGACAAGGGGTAATCATGATGTTTTTCTGAGATAACAGTGGGTTTGTCCGACCTCGGAGTATAGGCTGAACTTACATTTAACTGAGGTGGGATTAGCGAACTGTTTTTATTAGGTCGGAGTTCGGATGTCAACAGTTACCCCCAGGTCAGCTCTACCGTAAGGGAGCTGACCTCAGTTATGCTTTCTCCAAGAAGAACATTCATTGCTGTGACAAGTGTCATCTTTTGATGTGGATGAGTTGTACACCATTTATAAGTAGCTTCTTAAGCAAGCTTGGCTAAAACTACGTCATTTTATCTCTCAGGCTTTTGAGCCGTTGATTTTCTACCGTAAGGGGGCTGACCTCAGTTATGCTTTCTCCAAGAAGAACATTCATTACTGTGACAAGTGTCATCTTTTGATGTGGATGAGTTGTACACCATTTATAAGTAGCTTCTTAAGCAAGCTTGGCTAAAACTACGTCATTTTATCTCTCAGGCTTTTGAGCCGTCGATTTTTTCCCTCCATTTCTGGATGAGTGATTAAGATCGCGCCCTCTCAGCTTCTCTTTCTTTAAATTCCTTTTTGACCAGTCATTTCTCCTCTTATTTCGCTGGTTTACCTTCTCAAATATTTGGGAAATCTCCTGAGTTCGTATTTTAATATTCGAGTGAGGTCAATTTCCCAGTTCGTTTTGCAGGTATTCTTCTGTTCTTATCTGCGTCCTCCTTTTAGTTTGTGCTTTATTTCCTAGTTTATACATGAGTTTGAACAAGTCTAGAGTTCATTCCTGGGATAATCAATAGGAAGAGTCAGTCTCCTTCTCAACGAGTTCGTCTTCTAGTTATAGGGAAGTTTTTACCCCTGTTCCTATTTCTATAATTAACCCGATCGACTTAGGGCGTCTTGTTATGGACTTTAGAGGTGAGGGTTCCAAGGAAGCAGGTAGATCTAATAAGGGTGTTAAGGAGAGTAATTCTGGGGAGTGAGGGGCGAGTTCTTATCGGTCGGTTGTAACAGGGGATATGTTAGCCAGCTAGCAAGCTAAATACGCCATCCCTAGTTCAGTAGTGATTATAATACCAGAACCATCTGACCGAGCTAACACTCCTCTTGAGGGATGTGTTGCTCTGAACTCGGTTATCCTTCAGACCAGTCTTAGGCTTTCCTTTCCTAGAGGGATTCATAAATTCATTTCTTCCTAGGCCGTAGCCCCCACGCAGCTATGCCCTAACAAGTGGCGACCCTTAATAGCCACCCTTATTCTGTGGAACCAAATGGGGAATCCCGAACTAAGTGTTCAGCAGTTCGATTCTCTGTTTACTTTTAAGGAGGATGGGAAGAACTCGGGTTGGTGGTACACAAGCGTTAGGCCCAGGACGGGAGGTTCTCTGGTGTTAGACACCCCTTTCTCAATTAAGAAATGGGAGGAAGAGCGGTTCTATGTATCAGGGGAGTGGCAGTTTCATTCTGCCAAAGTGAATAGGGAGGACGTGGTTCCCAGGCTCTATCATTCTTTATGTGAGTGTCTTTTTGGGCTTTAGTCTTTTAGCAAGGCATATGTTGACGAAGTACTGACCTCGGTATTTTTTCCTTTGTACAGATTACAAGAAGAAGATGCTAACCAAAGATACACAGAGACGAGCTGAGGTAATAAGACATTACCTAAAAAACAAAGGTCCTATAAGTTTGTGATCTTAGATTCGAACTTATACCTGGCCGGTTTGTTGCAAGTGCGAGTTTCAAGTTTGGCTCCGTCTAGTTCAGGTAATATTTTGACCCTCATTCATGGTTGTGGTTTCTTTATGTATATACATATTTATTAAGCATTTCACTGTTTCTCGGATCATCAAAATGAAATGCGGGGCTACAAGGCAGCAAAGGTAGCCAAAGGAAAAAAGAGGGATGTCCCCAGAATGGTTGGAGAGCTGTTCTGAAGAGGTGGAGGAGGAGCTTCCATTGAAGAGGAACTGATCTATGCCCCCGGTAGCACTGAAGATTCTTGAGACAATGCCTTTACAGAGCCCTACCTTGCCATCTCATTCTTTGCCTTCTCCAGCTGCTCCCTCTACTGTCGAGACCAGCTCTACGAACTTGCAGGATCGGTGCCCAGATTTGCAGAGGCTGAGCTGGGAAAGTTTGGTGGGACACCGACCAGAGATATTTTTAGATTATCTCAGAGCTCCTTCCCCTTCCAGGAGAATGACTGTCGCGCTCACTTCACCATTGAGGGAGTCGGCCAATCTGCTTACCCGGAGCTGGGGTGAGAGAGAGCAGGGCTATCTGAATGAGATGCCCATTGGTGAGGCCTTGGTTACTACTCAGCTCCATGGTCACCAATCAGTTTTATACGTGATGGTAGTGGCGGATAAGGTATACCTCTTGATTTTTGATCAATGTTATAACTATTTTAATGACTTACTTGATTTTTGATTTTTGGAAAATAGGTGAAGTCCGAGTTGGACAAACTCATAGAGGCAAAGGATCAGGCCTTCAATCTTTATAACAGCATGGAGGCTGAAAAGGCCCAGTTCACTCTGAGGGAGAAGGAGTATGAAGAGATGCTGAATCAGATGAGGATCGAGCTGAACTCCAAGATCAATGTCCAGATGAGATTGATGGAGAAGATTAAGGCATTGAGGGCCTCGGAGGAAGAGGCCAGAGCTCGGGCAGAAGAGGAGTGTGGCAAAGTCAGAGAGGCCATCCAGAAGGTACAAGAGGCTAACGAGAGGGCAAGGTAGGCCACCAAAAGGGCTGAGGCCAAGGTTGACAGAACGGTGGAGGCCTGGAAGGAGTCCTCCGAGTTTGACGTCGTAGCCCAGGATGTCTACGTGGTAGCACTGAAGGAGCTGGTCACATCAGGAAGGAGAGCCTGATTTTGATGTGGCCTTTCTAGATGAGGCGCTAGAGGGGCAGAAGGAGGAGCTATGAAGATTGTCTGAGTCTGCTGGAGTCCGGGTATTACCAGCAGCCCAGGATGTTGAATATAATACCCCAGCCCCTCAAGACCCCTAGGCGATTAAAAACATTGTTTTTGGTATTTGCAATAAGTTCTTGGCTTATGAGTGAACTTTGTTTTGACTTTTTATGACATTTTGTTTGGAATGGATAATTGTATATGCTCGGTACGGTTTCTTTTGTTTCGACTTTTCATGACATTTTTTTTTACAATACCTTACAAATTTAGCTAAATTTGTAAGAGCGTTACAATAGCATGTAGAATTACCTTAAATGAATTTTACCTAGTTGTGCAGTACCTGCTTTCCAAACCAAGCTTATGCATTGGGCACTTTTACTAAGTGTAGTACCACGTACGACTTTAGCTCGTCCTGCGTGCAGAGAGGGCCTTGAAAATTTCCACTAAGGGTTGCAGTGCGTACTACCTTAGATCGGCCTACGTACGGAGCAGGGCTTTATAAGATTCCTTAGGAGAAATTTTCCACTAAGTGTCGCAACACATACGACCTTAGATTGGCCTGTGTATGGAGCAGGGCTTTATAAGATTCCTTAGGAGGAATTTTCCACTAAGTGTCGCAGCACATAGGACCTTAGATCGGCCTGCATATGGAGCAGGGCTTTATAAGATTCCTTAGGAGGAATTCTTCACTAAGTGCCGCAGCACATACACCTTAGATCGGCCTGCATATGGAGCAGGTCTTTATAAGATTCCCTAGGAGGAATTTTCCACTAAGTGTCGCAGTACATACGACCTTAGATGTACCTGCGTATGGAACATGGCTTTATAAGATTCCTTAGGAGGAATTTTCCACTAAGTGTCGCAGCACATACGACCTTAGATCGGCCTGCGTATGGAGTAAGGCTTTATAAGATTCCTTAGGAAGAATTTTCCACTAAGTGTCGTAGCACATACGACCTTAGAACGGCCTGCATATAGAGCAGGGCTTTATAAGATTCCTTATGAGGAATTTTTCACTAAGTGTCGCAGCACATACGACCTTTGATCGGCCTACATATGGAGCAGGTCTTTATAAGATTCCTTAGGAGAAATTTTCCACTAAGTGTCGCAGCACATACGACCTTAAGTTGGCCTGCGTATGGAGTAGGTCTTTATAAGATTCCTTAGGAGGAATATTCCACTAAGTGTCGCAGTAGATACGACCATAGTCGGCCTGCGTATAGAGCAGGGCTTTATAAGATTCTGATAGATTGCTGAATAAAATGTTCAAAAATAGGAAGTCCCTTTTTATTGATGTGATTGACATTACAAAGGGGCTTTATATGGGCTTTTTCCGTTCACTAACAGTACCGCTTAAGGTGTTCAGCATTCTAAGGATGGGGTAAGGGTCTTTTTTCCAAGTCTTCCAGTTCATATGCCCCTTTTAGCAGGACCTTCGTTATCAGATAGGGACCTTCCCAATTCGGACCCAGGCATCCACTGTCGATCTTTCTTGTGGAGAGGAGTACCTTTCGTAAGACGAGGGATCCTATCTCAAATTCTCTTTTTCACACTTTTTTATTGTAGTACTTGGCGTTCTGCTGTTTGTAAACGGCATTCTTTAGTTCGACGTTGTTCCTTTTCTCCTCGATTAGGTCGAGTTTCGTGCGAAGAGCTATGTGGTTCCTTTCTTCATCGTAATCAATTATTCGTAGTGAGGAAATGTTGATTTCTTGTGGGATCATGGCCTCTATGCCGAAAGCCAGTGAGAACGGGGTTTCTCTCGTGCTCGTCCTTGCAATAGTGCGATAAGACCAAAGCACACTAGGGAGTTCTTCGGCCCATCCTCCTTTAAACAAGTCGAGTTTTGCTTTCAGTGTGTGCTTAATAATCTTGTTAATGGCTTCGACTTGGCTGTTTGCCTGTGGATGGTTCGGTGATGAGAAATGTTTCTTGATGTTGAACTCTTCGCAGAAATCCGAAAGTCAGGCATTGTTGAACTATTTTCCATTATCCGTAACAATGGAGTGAGGTATGCCGAACCTACAGATCACTGATTTCCACAAAAATTTGGTTGTTTTTTGTTCGGTGATGATGGCAAGGGGCTCTACCTTGGCCCATTTAGTGAAGTAATCCACTACGACGATGGTGAATTTTACCCCTCATTTTCCAATGGGCATGGATCTAATTAGGTCGACCCCCCATTTTGCAAAGGGCCAATGTGTTGTTACTATGATGGGGGCGAGGCGCTGGCACTTTCGCATGTTTTGACAAATTCAAGGAAATCACGTCTTATTGCAGGCCAAAAGTATCCTTGTCGTATGATCTTATGGGCTAATGAAAGTCCACCGAAATGGTTTCCACATATTCCTTCGTGAACGTCCGCAAGGCGTGCTAAGCTTCTTCTTTGTTCAAGCACCTTAACAAGGGCATAGAATATCCTCGTTTGTATAGTATATTATCAATGAGAGTGTACCTGACCAACCTTGTTCGGAGCTTTCTAGCCTCTGCAGAGTTTTCGAGATATTTTTCGATTTCCAGGTAAGCGATGATCTCATCCTGCCAAGTTGGTTTGGGATTTATCATCATAAGGACCACTTTATCCAGCTCGGTGGACGGTAGGGATATTCTTCCCACGGGGATGCTATTGAACTCCTCGATTCCCTCACTGGTAGCTAGGCGGGCCAGTGCATCGGCGTGATTGTTCTGAGATCGGGGAATTTGTTTGACTTGGGTGGTATTGAACCTTTCAAGTTCTTTTTTCACAACTCATAGGTAGTTGTCCATCCTTTCTTCTTTTGCCATATATACACAGTTGACCTGATCAAGAATAGTTGGGAGTCGCTGTGTAGGATCAGGTCGGAGATCCCTAACCCTGAGGCCATCCTTGCTCCAGCAATGAGAGCTTCGTACTCAGCCTCATTATTTAAGGCTTTAAAGTCAAATGGCAAGGCTTCGCCGAATATGCGGTGATCAGGGCTGATTAATACGACGTTGGGTCCAGATCGTTCTCTGTTGGATGAACCGTCGACATAAAGTTTCCAAGGGGTTTCTTTCTGTTGTTTTTCAATTGGGACGTTGCAGAACTCAAAGACAAAGTCGGCGAGTGCTTGGCCCTTTATGAAGGAATGAGGCGTGTATTTGATGTCGAATTGTCCGAGCTCTACTGCCCATTTTACCATCCGTCCAGAGGTGTCGGGCCTTTGCAGCATTTTCCTCAATGAAAAGTTGGTAAGGACCTCAATAGGATGTTCCAAGAAATATGCCTCAATTTTTGCGTTGCCATCAGCAGGGTAAATGCCAGTTTCTCTACAGACAAATATCTGAACTCGACTTCGTAAAGCACTTTGCTTACGTAATAAATTGGATGTTGAACTCCATTTTCTTCTCAGGTTAGAACAGTACTAATGGCATGCTATGAAACAGATAAATATAGCTTCAGGGCCTCGCCCGCCTTAGGTTTTGAAAGCAAAGGAGACGGGCTAGTTGTCTCTTTAGCTTGTTAAAGGCGTCCTGGCATTCTTTAGTCCATTCGAACTTCTTTCCTTCTCGTAATGTGTTGAAAAAGGGTTTGCACGGGTCTGTAGATTTGAGAGAAACCGACTGAAGGTGGCAACCCTTCCGGTTAAACTTTGTACCTCTCTGGGTTTGGTTGAGGCTTCATTTGGATGACAGCTTGTATTTTTTCAGGATTTGCCTCGATTCCTCGGTTGTTTACAATGTAACCTAGGAATCTTCTAGAACTGACCCCGAAAGCACATTTTCTCGGGTTCAACTTCATTCCATACTTCCTCAGTATATCAAACATTTCGGTCAGGTGCTAACAGTGGTCCTTGGCCTTGATGCTTTTGACCAGCATATCGTCAACATAAACTTCCGTTGTCTTTCCGATCTGCTGGGAAACATGGAATTCACAAGTCGTGGTAGGTGGGGCCAGCGTTTTTGAGACCAAATGGCATTACTCTGTAGCAGTAAAGACCTCAGTCAGTTACAAGCGAGGTATGTTCCTGATCCGGGCCGTACATCAGTATTTGGTTATATCAGGAATATGCATCCATGAAGTTGAGTAGCTCGTGTCCGGCAGTGGCATCTACCATTTGATCTATTCTTGGCAATGGAAACCTGTCTTTGGGGCATGCTTTGTTGAGATTGGTAAAATCTATGCATACCCTCCAATCTCCGTTGTGCTTTTTCACAAGGACCGAATTCGCGACCCACTTCACGTATTTTGCTTCATGGAGGAAACTGTTGTTCAACAGCTTTTGCACCTCTTTGTTGAGTGCTTCATATCTTTCAGGGTTCAGAGGTCATCGTTTTTACTGCTTTCGTCGAACTGAAGGATCCACCTGTAATTTGTGGCATGCAATACTGGGATCTATTCCTCTCATGTCACTGTGATCCCAAGTGAAGACATCAAGATTTTGTTTAAGGAAAGCCACAATCTTGCTCCGGGTGGAGGGCTGCAGCTCGCACCCGACTTTGAGCTCCTTTATTTTACCTTTGGCACAGACTCGAACTCCTTCTAGTTCTTCAACGGGTTCTCTGCCTTCGATCCTGGTCCAGGGGTCTAAGGGAATGAGTTCAGATTCCCATATGTTTTCCATATGTACTCCTGGGGAGCTGCGTTGATGGCTGGCATGGGTTTTCCATTAACATCTTTCGGCGAGCTCCCTATTTCCTTTGACTTCCCCCACACCATGGGGTGTGGGAAACTTGATAGAATAGTGATATAGGAAAACTGTTGTTCTCAGGCTGAAGAGTAGGGGCTGTCCCATCACAGCGTCATAAGGGAAGAGGGTGTTGAACACCACGAACTCGGAGTTCGTCTTCACCTGCCGGGGTGCTGATCTAGACTCAACTTTGAGTTTGATTGATCCTTTGGCAAAAGTCAAGGCTCCACTTAATCCTAGGACCATATTTGGGTATGGTCAAAGAAAGTTAGTAGGGATACCCATCCATTTGAGAGTGTTGCTGAATAGGATGTTCAGAGTGCTTCCTATATCCACTAAGACTTTGGGGATGGTTACCCTGGCCACAGGCAACGAGATTACCATAACTCCATGGTAAGGATGTGGGTCTGCCTCCTTCTAATCAAAGGATAGTTGCTCATATGTGGCTTTTTTAAGATTTTTTTCCGTTATGCCGATCTCCGAGAGATCCGCAACAATTGGTCTCTTCGGTCTGGCTTCCTCAGCTTGCGTGTTCATCCTACTCCTTAGCACGTTGACTTGTGGCCTTGGCAGGTCGATGTTATAGGCCCTTGCAGTAGCTTGATCTCCTTGGATAATTCCAGTCCCATAAGGAGTGGGAAATTTCACACAATAATGATAAATTGACGTAGCAACTTTTAGTTCGTGCAAAATGGGCCGTCCCAATATTGCATTGTAATTGGACGGAAAATCGACCACCACAAAATCTGCTAGGATCCTTCTTTGGTGAGGAGCTTCGCCTAGCTCCACAATAAGGACAATCTGACCTAGGGCTTCAATAGGATCCCTAGAAAATCCCTGTAGCTTCCTTGGATACGATTGGAGATAGTGGACAGATATTTCCAAATGTCTTAAGGTTCATGAGTAAATATGTTGATCAAACCTCCATTGTCCACTAGAGTGCAGTGGACTTTTACTCCAGCAACCATCATTGTGACCACCAGGGCGTCACTCTGGTCTTGAAGGGTTCCTTCAGAATCTTTTTCCGTGAACCAGAACGATTCAGGATCTATGCCAGTCTTAGGAGTTTGATTCTAGTAGTTCGGCACGATTTTTGCACTTCGGGCTTGCCTTTGCCTATCCCTTCTGGATCCTTCAATATACTGATTTTCGCCCACCATCATTTTGATTTCGGCATGTGGGGGTAGGTTATGGTTGGGGATTACCTGCTGGGCTCGTGTAGGAGCCCCCTGTAGCAGTGGCTGCTACGTCGCAGGTCGATCTGCTTCTTTTGGCTTGGCTACAAACTCCTGTAACCGACCTCTTCGAATTAAGGATTCAACTTCCTCTTTTAACTCCTGGTAGTTATCAGTGTCATGGCCCATCGTCCTGTGGTATCGATAAATCTTCCCTGGCGTTGTCCTGCCTGTCCATCCTTTAGGATTATAGGTCTACGAAATGCCTCTTTTGCATTGGCTTGCGTGAATATCTCTTCCAAGGAGGCTTTGAGTAGGTGGTACTCCCAGAACTTGTATGGCTGAGCCCTAGGACATTCTCTTTCTCTCCTGTCCTTCTTTCTTTAAGGCTGGGGACTGTGGCTTGGTTTTTTTCTTTCACCGTGTCGCTAAGGTCAATTTCGCATCTTGCTTCCTCTTGGTCAGAGGTTGCTTCTTCAGCGCTTATGTATTTCTCATCTCGATTCAGGAACTTGTGATAAGTCCTTGGACCGTCCTCGTGTACTGACCACCAGAATCTCGTTTTGGGTCTTAGTCTTGCTAATACGGCCATGAATGCCGCATTGTCAGATATTTTTTCCACTTCCATGGATTGCTTGTCGAACCCGCTCAGATAGCTTTTGAGGGATTCACTTCTTCCCTGCTTGATGCTTACTAGACATTCTTTAGGTGTGGTTCTGACCTTGAAGCCCATGAACTGGGCCAAGATGCCGTGGCCAGATCATTCCAATTCTTTACCGACCTCTCGTGTAGTCTCCTAAACCATCTTTGGGCTTTGTCTCCCAGAGTCAGGGAAAATGCTCGGGCGTGATTGCATTGCTTGCCCCCTGTAGTTCTATCCACGAGGTGTATTTGTCAAGGTGGCTGAGGGGATCACCATCCCCTTCGTATGCGGCGATCTGGAGAATTTTCAATTTTTCAGGTAATGGTTCCATAAGGACATCCTCAGTGAAGGGGGAATGTCGTTTGGTTTGATAACCTTCAGTGCCACCTTTGTTTTTAGCCTCCAGTTCGGCGATTCATTTTTTAAGCGCGCTTAGTTCGGGTTCTGTTTGTTCCAAAGGACGTTTCAGGTCGGTTTGTCCTTGCCTAGAAATCAGCGAGTGATGGGTCCCCAATCTGTCAAACACGCTTGCAGTCCTTCTCACCTTGGGTTCCTTGCTTTTGGCCTCGTGGGTTTGACTTCTTGATGATTCTCTTCTTGAAAAGTGGAGAGTCTTCTTAGTGGGGGGACGCCTTGCCTTTGCCCTTACAGGGGATTCCACCTCGGTATCTGGTGAGGACGAATGGGCTTAGCTTCTTTCTAATTGTCCCACTGCATTTGTCAATTTTTCCAGGGCTTCCCTCATTGCGGTCATTTGAAGGTCCTGGCATTGTGGAGAACTCAGTGGTATATTCGTTTCATGAGGGTGGGTGTGAGATGGATTTTTGGAACTTGAGCTATGACTCATGGCTCTTGAATTTTTTTGTGGAGTGAATGAGACTATTTTTCACAATTAGGGCCCTCCTTTTATCGTCAAACTATTGACGTCAAAATTAGCGAGGATAATTTTGAACCAACTTTAAGAAAAAAAGGCGATTTATGCTTGGAAAAGACCACAAAAAATGTCTTTTTGGTGTGATTGTGCCATAAGTCGTTATATGAATTCACTTGCCTTTTACAAGAGTCCTATTCAACTATTTATACATAGTTTTAGTCGAAATTACATCAAATCAGTCAAATTAGCAACAGTGCCGAGCGCGGAACTCGGGTCGCCAAATTCTCCTGTGATTGGTCGATGAGGCTAGTGGTCATGTGTCAATGTATTACCCAGGTAATGATGACCTGTAAGGGGCTGGAGTTCGAGGACTTGGAATTGGTTGTTCCGAGCGTCGATGATGTCACTTGTCGCAAGTGTATCTGATTGATACGGTGATGTGACAAGGGGTAATTATGATATTTTTCTGAGATAACGGTGGGTTTGTCCGACCTGGGAGTATGGGCCGAACTTGCATTTAACTAAGATGGGATTAGCGAACTATTTTTATTAGGTCGGAGTTCGGATGTCAACAACCCGTATTGTTGCAACGATACTTGGGCACTCGTTTTTCAAGATACGACGACATCGACTTGTAATAGTAGTACTCCAAATTGCAAGACCTACCGAAATAATAATATTTTTTTATCTTTGTGAACTAAAAGATGCAAAAAAGAAAGATTATTATTATTATTATTATTATTATTATTATTATTATTATTATTATTATTATTATTTCCATGAAAGAAACAAATCAAATGAGAGGTCTATTTATAGAAGTTGAAAATATTGTGTCCAAAAAACACTACTGCTAAAAATTTGTGTCTTGATGGACACGACTTGTTTGGAGAATCAATTGTTCAGATGGAAAGGTTTGAATAGACAAATCATTAGCTTCTAGAATCCAATAGTCACCTTCTAGAAACCAATAGGTATCACACACAGAAATTCGAGAGATAAATAAATAACAAAAATATATTATTTAATCATAATGAAATAGTATAATTAAAATATTATTCTACCAAAAATAAATACTAACTTGGGCCTATTCCAAGTCCAAGCCGGGAGGGCGGCCAACGACATGAGCGTGTGGACTTTAACCCAACCGAATAGTGTGTAAATGGGAACTATACGTAACTCAACATGTAAAATCACATTTCAAAACTAACAAACTCCCTAAAATATTTCTTGAATCAAGAGGTGAATCAAATTATTCAATATATAATTAATTATAATATAATATACATTTATTCTCTCTCTCTCTCTCTCTCAATTAACATATTGATATTATAATCCCCACAACCCAATCCCACCCCACCCCACCCCACCCATCCTAGAAATCTTCAAAAATTAAAAATGTTTTTTTCGTCTACAGAAGCTTCTTTCTCTTTGTGCACATTTACAAACACAAATAGTTTTACAGCTGGTGATGGTGGTGGTACTGTATTTAGAAAATAGATTTGCGAGATGGCGGTTATGGTGCATTATAGGTGATAAAAGTTCATCGGAATTGATCTATTTAATGGTAGTGATGAGGTAGTACCAACATTCTGAATACCACAATGTTGCATTGTAGTTGACAAGATTTGTGACTAACTGTGTTATATATGATCAAATTTATTATTCATGACCATACCTGTTTTATCTGTAACTAAAAGTGACCAAACCATTTGTGACTAAGTCAATCTAATTTATGGTGGTATGTAACCAAGTCACTAATATGTGTTATTCGTGACTAATTATGACCAAATTGTATTCATTATGATTGTCTACGATTAAATTAGTCTAATTTGTGACTTACTATTAATCTGATTACAGAAAGTCACAATGAAGACAAAATTGGTCACACTCGATCATAATAAACACATATTTGGTCACAGAGAGTCGTCACAAACAAATCTACACACACCAAAAGCTAACACCACAATTATGACCATCCACCACCAGCATCAGTCCAATGCACCACCTTCAACTCAAGTTTACCTTCATTATGACTATTTGTGACCAAGTTTACATCTAGTCATAGTTAAGACAAATCTAGTCATAACCGATCACAATGAAGGCAAACTTAGTCACAATTAGCACATACTTGGTCATAGATGGTAACCACAAATAAATTCATACACACCAGAGATCAGTACCACAGCCCATTACCATCTCAATCCAAACCAACAAGCCAAATAGGCCTAAAGTACGATCAGTATCAAAGTCGATAAATTGAACAAGAAACTCCTCCAACTTCAATCTACCATCATCTGTATCTCAATCTATAACCACCACCATCACCACCTGTAATGCACCACCGCCGCAACCACTCGCAACCCATGATCACCACAACCCACCATCATAAAAATATATGATATACCACCACCGTCACCTCTTGCAATGTACCACTGCCACAACCATCAACAACCATTATTTTTCACATCTCCCATCCCCACCATCTCCTGCACCATAGAGAGATAAACTAGAAAAAAAGGCTACATTACAGCCCCTCTCTAGCAACTATGTACTGCCACCATTATACCCACACTAGTGTCTCATACCACCATCACCCATGCCTGTAACTCTAACATTATCGCATCTAGAGAAGATAGCAAGAAGAAGATGGTGGTTGGAGGAAGACGATGGTTGAAACAATATGGTGATCGGAATAAGATGACGATTGGAACTATAGAGAGAGAAAGTGGTGTTGTACGGGAGGGGGGGAGAGAGAGAGAGAGAGAGAGAGAGAGAGAGAGAGAGAGAGAGAGGGAGATTTTGAAGGAAAAGAATTGAAAGAATGGGAAAGAAAACGCATCTAGAAAGACTGAAATGGGGATATTTACTTTTGGGTGGTTGTAAAAAAAAGGTTAAACTCTAACCTTAAGGGTCCCCCATTACCCCTGCCCTTGAGCATCATGAGGGAGGTAAATCGCAGGTTATGCCTCCAAGAGTACAGGGTGGAAGGCTGCTTATACACTTGCACTTACCCAAGAGTCAAATCCATATTTCAGGATTCGAACCCTTGACGCAGCAGCCTCAAGCAAAGCTGGATTTCTCCACCCTCTCCTTTTACCACTTGAAGATGTGCCCTGGGGGCTACTTTTGGGTGGTTGTAGGTGTTGGGGTGAGGTGTTAGAGAGAAAGCATTTAACGAATAGAAATGGAAACAATAGAAAATGTTATTATAATATATATTTTATATATCATAACAATTTAATTAGTACCTGATTTTGGAATAAAATTTTTAGTAATCTGATTTTTGATAATGGAATGTTAAATCCATGTTTTCGTGTAATTTTTTCTATGTAAATCTTCTTCCTTTCAAAGACTATTGATAATCCAAGTGGTCCAAACTCAAGTGTCATCCTTGAACTGTATCAAGTGTTCTTTTATTTTCTAAATTTCCTATATGTAAGATTCGACACTTTAGCCCTTTTTACCAATTTTATTTCCTATTTATTTCAATTTTAAGGGACATCTTGACATTGATTTTTCATTCACCCGAAATTGATTTTGAAAAAATAAATATATTATGTTAATCTACTTATGGAGTAGAATACACTTGGAAAAAAATTATGTTGTGACTCCTTCAAATAATTGGACTAAAGTTTGTCATACCAACTTTATGTAACCAATTTTCCAACAGATATTGTATATTAATCTTCGATATGAAAACATTCATTTAACCTATGAATGAAATAATGTGATCATGAATGAAAAGCGGTACTGATTCCGGTCTGGAAATTCAAAATTTTCAATTTTTGGCAAGTATCCGCTCGAGTAGGTCAATTTTCCTCTCCGGACAGATTCTCTCTCGAGCAAGAACATACTGTAGAAGGCAAAGCCCTGCCCATTTGATAAAGGTATCTCAATATGCATTGAGGGGTTTGTACTTTGTTTTGCATATGCATTCGTTATCCTTGTTGCATTCAGAATTCACATTTCTGGTGGAGAATGTCATGTTCAAACTAGAAGGTATAATAACACGTAGTTCAGCATGCATTTTCGTTGTGTTCTTTTATCGATTATAACGGAAACGCCTAGACCGCTAACCTGCATACTTCTTTATTTAGCGATCATATATAGAAACAAAATGATTGATCCACTGATTGCATTGAACCATATCACATTAAAATCCTTGTACAGTAAGTACAGCGAGATGCTATATTATTGCTATTTTGATTATCAAATCAAACATGTAATAAAAATTGCATTCAATATTCTTCCGGTGTTACGATATTTTTCAGTGTATAACTGAAAGCTACTTTAGTGAATGTATATCAGCGATGTAACTTTGAAGCAACTATAAATACGCATCCTGTGAAAGATACTATGTACCTGAAGTAACATTCAAAGCGACTCGAATCCCCGTGTCCTTAATCTTGCCTATCTCTATTCAATGAAATGAACTTAATATGTGTAACACATTCAAATTTTATAAAAATGCATTTTAAGGAAAATGTATAATAACTTTATTAATTTAGATTTTGGTTTATGCAAGTACTTAACTACAAAAAGATGTCAATGCTTCAAGATTTTGTATTAAGAGGTGAGCAAATTATTGAAGACAATTGTGAAAGAAACTGACTCCCTGTTCCAAATGATTATAATCATGAGCAAAGATGTCATGGCACTCAAGATAGTTACAGAAGCTTTGACAGAATTGGATAAGTAGAATAAACCAGGAAAACAGATTCAACTACCTACAACGAGAAAGCACCTACTGCTTCATCTAACTTCAATGCAACTCTTCGTAGGTTATCTTCTCATGATTTTCCTAGTTTGAGAATCCCCTGCAGTTTGAACCATGTCATTGATTGGCTAATGCACGCCAATGCAGCAGGGATATGGGGTAAATAGGAGGGGCA
Organism: Olea europaea var. sylvestris; assembly: GCF_002742605.1. Taxonomy (NCBI): domain Eukaryota; kingdom Viridiplantae; phylum Streptophyta; class Magnoliopsida; order Lamiales; family Oleaceae; genus Olea; species Olea europaea. The sequence continues at coordinate 17,390,917 of NC_036249.1, read as the reverse complement.
GACTGTAAGTGTTATGCCCTAGGTCCAATCGGCTTTGGACATAAATACCTTTTAATATATAATTGATATGATTTATGGCATATCTATTATTTAATTAATTAATATTTAATTGAATTAAATAATGGAGTCTGTAGATTCAAATTTTAGTGATTTATTAATGACAAGGAGTTGTAATTGTGAGATACAAATTACATATAATTGAATCTTAAATCATCCGTGATCATGAGTAATGACGAGATACAAATATCGTTATTATGGATAGACCATCATGTGTGACATTCCTTACTTGTGAAGTAAGTAGCTAATCTCACAAACTAAAACGTGATAACACTTGACTGAATACGTGGATGTTTTGTTGTAGAACAAAATATTGGAGACCTACCAAGAGATTCCACATGGATAACTACCCGAGTGTCATTGGTTAATCTCTAACGTTCGGTAGTGAGATTAGTCATTTGACTTGAGGTCGTCATAATGCCTTATATGAAGATAATCATACTTTGACTATGTTGGATGTTGCTTTGCCAAGGACCGCTAATATGGCATCGTACAGGTATGTCAAGAATCGTATGAAGGTTATGAATGACCAATAAAGTATTCCTCACTCTTAGATAGTAAGAAATTTCGATCTGCATTTCATTCAATAAAGTCGATAATGAAATCTTTGGCCAAAGTGTACTCATAAATCGAAAATGAGTTTTTGACTTTTATTGATTTAATAGTGGAGTGAAAGATATGATCGATAATTGAGATTGACACACTTTCATATCTCGTAATTAATCGGATCATATTGACGAAAGGATTGTAGTTTCACAGTAAACGAACGAGTTTGGTTTTGTCATATCGCTTGACATTTTCCGTCACATGTACTGCTCGACACATTACTAGATGTCAATCTGAGACGGCGAGTGTAAATTGGTGATAAATTAAAAGAGTATTTTAATTTATCAATTTGGTTAGATCAAAATAATATTTCACGTCGTTAAGTATCGTGATCGAAAACCTGATGGGTCGCACACAAAAGGAGAACTGAAAGATTGTGATTTATCAATTAATTAATTTAACAAGTGTTGGATAAATTAATTAATTGGGTTGCCTATTTATAGGCCTGAATTAATTAAATTGGATAAATTAATTCACGGATTGAATTTAATTAAATATTTGACCGAATTAGATCAAACCCGTTTGGGCTTATATAAATATGACTAGTATTTTCAAAATCTGTAGAGAAAATTCATTTTTCTTGCTAGAACAAAAAGAAAACTCTAATCTTACAATCGTGTTCTCTATGTGGATCACCGTCGGAGGTTGGAAAATTAGACAGCTGTGGATGGTAAATCAAAATCTCTGAAACGAAAGAATGGCAAAAGAGTTTGTATATCTCATAAAATGTATATTTTCTATCACAGTTTCTATCTAAACACAAAAAAAATCCTTAGTGAGAATCGAAATCTGTTTTAATTTTTCACTGCGCATGTTAAGTAGATTCTCAATAGTGATATCAGAGCCTACCTTGTATTTGTTAGAAATTGTTTTTAATTTTTTAGGAACAATCAAAAGTTGATTGTTGTTCTTTTCTTGTTTCTAGCAATTAGAAATTTATTTCTATCTTCAAAAATATGTCCTGAATATAATATAAATTTTAGGTCGATAAAAAAAATGGCCGGTGGCAAGTACAACGACGGTGGCACGCCGCTCGTGACCGCCACGTGCTGCTGCGCGTTTGCAGTACTGCAGCGACGCCTGCAGGCAATGACGTCATTGCCGCTGCTAAAGCAGCACGGAGACGCTGCTAGGGAGATGGCATACACTATTCAAAAATTTATTTTCTCCTCTAAAATGGAGCACAAACAAGAGCATATCCTTTTGTGGGGAATTTTTGGCTACCAAAAAAAAAAAAAAAAAAAAAGAATAATGAATTTTAGGGTTTTCTTTCATATTCAGGTGAGGTGAATTAGGGACGGGGGCTACTCCTACAATTTGGGAAATTTCAGGTGGCACCTGTAATTAAAGAAAATGGGGTCAATGTGCAATTTTAAATAGGGGCCCTTTTGTGAAATTTTAGAAATATTGAGGGCTATGTTACCATTTTCAAAATTGGTCAGATTTCCATTTTCAAAATAAATTTTGAATTTGAATTTTAAAACGGTTTTAAAATTATATTTAAATGGGTTTGACCTATAATTTTATTTTTGACACCAAAAATTAAAATTTTATTTGAAATTGATGACTTTTATATTTTCGTTAAAATTAGATTTTAACTTAAATATTATATTTGACCCCAAATTTAATTTAATTTTGTTTAGGAGTTTTATCCTAAAGCAAGATGTTAATTCAATTTAAATTAAAGTTGGACTCTAATTTAGTATTTGATTAAATTTTGATTTTAATTAAATTGTCTTACCCTAAAATTTTTCTTATATTTAGAGTTGGACTCTAATTTATTGTTTAAATTAAAATTTAATTTTAATTAAACAGGTTCGCCTTAAAGTTTTGGAATTAGAGTTGGACTCTAATTTTACTATTTAATTAAAAATTAATTTTAATTAAATTCAACCGTCTTAAGTTTTGTAATTACAGTTGGACTCTAATTTGATATTTAATTGATATGTGATTTTAATTAAATAGCCTCATCCTATAATTGTGGAATTAGAGTTGGATTCTAATTTAGTATATAATTGAAATTTGATTTTAATTAAATACATCCATTAATTAAATAATTGATTAATATGATTAATTGATTATTTAATTTTTTGATTCATTTGTCTAAATTTGTTTGGACAACTTTAATTGCTAAAAACTTGAAATGTATCTGCATATAATATTAGATATTATATAGGAGAACGTTTATGTGATGAATGTCTATTAGTGGATGATTGTGGACTCGACCATATAGATGTGTTCAATGGTTAATTTTATTATTGTCGTTTTATGGGCGCTTGAGCTCTTAATTGTTTTGGATCTGGCAGTCCATTATTATTATTATTATTATTATTATTATTATTATTATTATGGGCCTGCGAGCTCTTAAGCATTTTGGACCTGTGAATCTGTTATTGTTATTGTTACTATGGACATGCGAGTCCAATTTTATTTGAGTCTGTGTGCCAACTAGTATATAATATAGGTTGCAATGGGACTAATTGAACAAATAAGAAGAGGAGGAGACCATGGAGATGGTGCATTGACATAGATCAATGCAATACCTAATAGGAATTGACCAACTAGTCTTATAGCTTGGGAAGACTAGATAGAAAAACTCTAAAATCGTACACACTATTAATACATTATATATATGCTTATTTGCATGTTTGATGCGTAATAAATTATATATATGATTATATCGATGTTGATGATATTTATGAATGAAAAATCCCTCAATAAAATATTAAGTCAATTTACCTTCTATCATTATAGTGAAAAACTAGAGTCCCAAATCGTCTCAACTTGTTAAGTACACTCAAGGTTGGTCTATTAGAGATAGATTTGACACTATAAATTATTAGATATTTCTGAATGATAGGTCCAACTTAACTAAAATTTATCTTTTGTTTAATACACTCAGGGAGATAAATTTTAGAGGTATGTTAAGCTAACACATAAGATGTGTGAAGCCAAATAATTGTCAGCTTAATGATCTGGGATGTATGGAGATGTAATTGATAATAGTATCTACCCAAATATTTTATTAGGGCTTGCTGAGTACACTCAATGTTTTAATATAAAAAATGAAATCTCAGCCCACTGGGAGTCAAGGATGGATTTCATAAATTTATGTGAGAGTGTCATAAATTTGAGTTAAATAATGGGAGCATAATTAATTTAATAAAAGTTCATGTTAAATTAATTGATGCATTTTATATATTATTCCCTTTCTTTTCGTCATTTATATTTATTGAATTGTGAGTAACCATGTGTGTTTGAGAGGCATACTGGATGCTAACAACCTAACTGAATTTCTTGATTGACACCGCAGGCATGAGAAAATTGGTTATGTCCTTAAGTAGCCCCTTTCCAAAGATACCTGCTGACTCCTCGATTAAGGAAGAGGTGATTGCGATAATAAACGCAGTGATGACAATAGTACTGCAACATATGTGATACTTGCAACTATGTCACCTGAGTTACAGAAGCAACATGAGAGTATAGATGCTAACATATGATTTTTCATTTCAAAGAGTTGTATGATAATAATCATGTGTGGAAGGATATGAAACTTCCAAGCAACTATACCAATGCAAAGTGACAGAGGAACCTTTAGATAATGTTCATATACTGAAGATGATTGGCATTGAAACATTGTCTCAATTGAGTTTGTTGACATCCGAACTCCGATCTGGTATAAACAGTTCGCTAACCCCACCTCAGTTAAACGTAAGTTCGGCCCACACTCCCAGGTCGGAGTTACCTGTCGTTATCTTAGAAAAATATCATGATTACCCCTTGTCACATCACCTTATCAATCAGAGACACTTGCCACAAGTGATGTCATCGTCGCTCGGAACAACCAATTCCAAGTCCTCAAACTCCAGCCCCTTACAGGTCATCATTACTTGGGTAATAAATTGACACATGACCACCGGCCTCATTGACCAATCACAGGAAAATTTGGCGACCCGAGTTCCGAGCTCAGCACTGTTGCTGATTTGATTGATTTGATGTAATTTCGGCTGAAATAATGTATAAATAGTTGAATAGGACCCTTGTAAGAGCAGAGCGAATTCATATAATGATTTATGGTATAATCAAACTAAAATGACATCTTTGTGGTCTTTTTTAAGCACAAATCCCCTTTTTTTCTTAAAGTTGGCTCAAAATTATCCTTGCTAATTTTGACATCAACAGTTTAGCGCTAGAAGGAAGGGCCCCTAATTGTGAAAAATAGTTTCATTTGCTCCATTAAAAAAAAAAAAAAATTCAAAAGCCATGAGTCATAGCTCAAGTTCCAAAAATCCATCTCACACCCACCCTCATGAAATGAATATACCACTGAGTTCTCCACAATGGCAGGACCCTCAAATGATCGTAATGAGGAAAGCCCTAGAAAAATTGACAAATGCAGTGGGACGACTAGAAAGGAGCCAAGCTCATTCGTCCCCACTAAATACTGAGGTGGAATCCCTTGTAAGGACAAAGGCAAAGCGTCCCCCCACTAGGAAGACTCTCCACTTTTCAAGAGGAGAATCATCAAGAAGCCAAACCGACGAGGTCAAAAGCAAGGAACCTGAGGCGAGAAGGACTGCAAGTGTGTTCGACAGATTGGGGACCCATCATTCACTGACCCCTACGCAAGGACAAACCGATCTGAAACGTCCTTTGGAACAAACAGAACCCGAACTAAGCACGCTTAAAAAATGCATCGCCGATTGGAGGCTAAACACAAAGGTGACACGGAAAGTTAACAAACCAAACGACATTTCCTCTTCACCAAGGATGTCCTCATAGAACCACTGCCTGAAAAATTGAAAATTCCCCAGATCATCGCATACGAAGGGGATGGTTATCCCTTTAGCCACCTTGACAAATACACCTCGTGGATGGAACTACAGGGGGCAAGCAACGCAATCATGTGCCGGGCATTTCCCTTGACTCTAGGAGACAAAGCCCAAAGATGGTTTAGGAGACTACACGAAAGGTCGGTAAAGGATTGGAATGATTTGGCCATGGCATTCTTGGCCCAGTTTATGGGCTCCAATGCTAGAAATACACCGAAAGAACGTCTAGTGAACATCAAGTAGGGAAGAAGTGAATCCCTCAAAAGCTATCTGAGTAGGTTCAACAAGCAATCCATGGAAGCGGAAAAAATATCTGACGATGTGGCATTCATGGCTGTATTAGCAAGACTAAGACCCAAAACGAGATTCTGGTGGTCAATACACGAAGACGGCCCAAGGACTTATCACGAGTTCCTGAATCGAGCTGAGAAATACATAAGCACTGAAGAAGCAACCTCTGACCAAGAGGAAGCAAGACGCTAAATTAACCTTAGTGATGTGGTGAAAGAAAAAAAATCAAGCCGCAGTCCCCAGCCAGAAAGAAAGAAGGACAAGAGAGAAAGAGAACGTCCCAGAGCTCAGCCATACAAGTTTTGGGAGTACCACCTGCTCAAAACCTCCTTGGAAGAGGTATTCACGCAAGCCAATACAAAAGAAGCATTTCGCAGACCTATAGTCCTAAAGGACGGACAGGCCGCACAACGCTAGGGACGATACTGTCGATACCATAGGACGATGGGCCATGAAACTGATAACTGTTGGGACTTAAAAGAGGAAGTTGAATCCTTAATTCGACAAGGTCGGTTACAAGAGTTTTTTGCCAAGCCAAAAGAAGTAGATCGACCTACGATACAGCAGTCATTACTACAGGGGGCCCCCACACGAGCCCAACAGGCAATCCCTAATCGTAACCCACCTCCACATGCCAAAATCAAAATGATGGTGGGCGAACCAGTATATTGAAGGATCGAGAAGGGCCAGGCGAAGGCAAGCCCGAAGTGCAAAAATAGTGCCAAACTATTGGAATCAAATCCCTAAGACCGACATTGACCCTGAATTGTTCTAGTTCACGGAAGAAGATTCTGAAGGAATTCTTCAAGACCAGAGTGACGCCCTGGTGGTCACAATGATGGTCGCCAGAGTAAAAGTCCACCGCACTCTAGTGGACAATGGAAGTTCGGTCAACATAATGTACTCACGAATCTTGAGACAGTTGGAAATATCAGTCCGCTACCTCCAACCATATCCAAGGAAACTACTGGGATTTTCTGGGGATCCTATCGAAGCCCTAGGTCAGATAACCCTTATTGTGGAGCTGGGCGAAACTCCTCGCCAAAGAAGAATCTTAGGGGATTTTGTGGTGGTTGATTTACCATCCAATTACAATGTAATATTGGGACGGCCCATTTTGCACGAACTAAAGGCTACCACATCAATTTATCATTATTGCATGAAATTTCCCAGCCCTTACAGGACTGGAATTATCCAAGGGGATCAAGCCACTATAAGGGCCTGCAACATTGACCTTCCAAGGCCACAAGTCAACATGCTAAGGAGTAGGATGAACACACAAGCCGAGGATTCCAGACCAAAGAGATCAATCGTTGCAGATCTTTCTGAGATCGGCATAACGGGAAAGAATCTCAAAAAAGCCACAGACGAACAACTATCCTTTGACGAGAAGGAGGCAAACCCACACCTTTTCCATGGAGTTATGGTAATCTCATTGCCTGTGGCCAGGGTAACCATCCCCAAAGTCTTGGTGGCTACAGGAAGCTCTCTGAACATCCTATTTAGCCACACCCTTAAATGGATGGAAATCCCTGCTAACTTTCTTCGACCATACCCAAATATGGTCCTAGGATTAAGCGGAGCCTTGACTTCTGCCAAAGGATCAATCAAACTCAAAGTTGAGTCTGGATCAGTACCTCGACAGTTCAAGACGAACTCTGAGTTTGTGGTGTTCGACACCCCCTCCCCTTATGATGCTGTGATGGGACAGCCCCTACTCTTCAGCCTGAAAGCAGTAGTTTCCCTATATCACTATTCTATCAAGTTTCCCACACCCCATAGGGTGGGAGAAGTCAAAGGAAATAGGGAGCTTGCTGAAAGATGCCAATGGAAAACCTGTGCCAGCCATCAACGCAGCTCCCCGGGGGTACATATGGCAAACATATGGGAATCCGAACTCATTCCCTTAGACCCACGGACCAGGATCGAAGGTGGAGAACCCGTTGATGAACTAGAAGGAGTTTGAGTCTGTGCCAGGGACCAAATAAAGGAACTCAAAATCAGGTGCGAGTTGCAGCCCTCCACCCGAAGCAAGCTTGTGGCTTTCTTTAAAGAGAACCTCGATGTCTTCGTCTGGGATCACAGTGATATGAGAGGAATAGATCCTAATATTGCATGCCACAAATTATAGGTGGATCCTTCAGTTCGGCCAAAGCAGCAAAAATGACGACCTCTGAACCTTGAAAGATATGAAACACTCAACAAAGAGGTATAAAAGCTGCTAAACAATGATTTCCTCCCAGAAGTTAAATACTCGAACTGGGTCACGAATCCGATCCTTGTGAAAAAACACAACAAAGATTGGAGGGTATGCATAGATTTCACTGATTTCAATAAAGCATGTCCCAAAGACCGCTTTCCATTGTCGAGAATAGATCAAATGGTGGACGCCACCGCCGGACATGAGCTACTCAGCTTCATGGACGTGTATTCTGGATACAACCAGATACTGATGTACATCCCGGATCAGGAACATAGCTCGTTTGTAACTAATCGAGGTCTTTACTGCTACGGAGTAATTCCATTCAATCACAAAAACGCTGGCGCCACCTACCAGTGACTTGTGAATTCCATATTTTCCCAGTAGATCGGAAAGACAATGGAAGTGTATGTTGACGATATGCTGGTCAAAAGCATCAAGGCCAAGGACCACTGTCAACACCTAACCGAAATGTTTGATATACTGAAGAAGTATGGAATGAAGTTGAACCCGAGGAAATGTGCTTTCGTGGTCAGTTCTGGAAGATTCCTAGGTTACATTGTAAACAACCGAGGAATTAAGGCAAACACTAAAAAAATATAAGCTATCATCCAAATGAAGCCTCCAACCAAACCTAGAGAAGTACAAAGTTTAATCGGAAGGGTTGCCGCCCTCAGTCGGTTCGTCTCCAAATCTACGGACCACTGCAAACCCTTCTTCGACATGTTACGAGGAGGAAAGAAGTTCGAATGGACCAAAGAATGCCAGGACGCCTTTAACGAGCTAAAAAACAACTAGCCTGATCTCCGATCTTTCAAAACCTAAGGCAGGCGAAACCTTGAAGATATATTTATCTGTTTCAGAGCATGCCATTAGTGCCATTCTAACCCGAGAAGAAAATGGCATTTAACATCCGGTTTATTACATAAGCAAAGCGCTTCACGAAGTCGAACTCAGATATTCGGCTGTAGAAAAATTCGCATTTACCCTGCTGATGGCAGCGCGAAAACTGAGGTCATGTTTCTTGAAACACCCCATTGAGGTCCTGACCAACTCTCCATTGAGGCAAACGCTACAAAGGCTCAACTCCTCTGGACGGATGGTAAAATGGGCAATGGAGCTCGGACAATTCGATATCAAATACACATCTCGTTCCTCCATAAAGGGCCAGGCACTCATCGACTTTGTCTCTGAGTTCTACAACGTCCCAATTGAAGAACAACAGAAAGAAACCCCTTGGAAACATTATGTCAATGGTTCATCGACCGGAGAACGATATGGAGCTAGCGTCGTACTAATCAGCCCTGATCACCACATGGTCTGCGAAGCCTTACTATTTGACTTCAAAGCCTCAAATAATGAGACTGAATATGAAGCTCTTATTGTTGGAGCAAGGATGGCCTCAGGACTAGGGATCTCCGACCTAATCCTACACAGCGACTCCCAACTAGTCGTGAATCAGGTCAACGGTGTATATATGGTGAAAGAAGACAGGATGGACAACTACCTACGAGTTGTGAAAAAAGAACTTGAAAGGTTCAATACCACCCAAGTCAAACAAATTACCCAATCTCAGAACAATCACGCCGATGCACTGGCCCACCTAGCCACTAGTGAGGGAATCGAGGAGTTCGATAGCATCTCCGTAGGAAGAATATCCCTATCGTCCACCGAGCTGGATAAAGTGGTCCTTATGATGATAGACCCCAAACCAACTTGGCAGGACGAGATCATCTCTTACCTGAAAATCGAAAAATACCCCGAAAACTCTACAGAGGCTAGAAAGCTCCGAACAAGGTTGGCCAAGTACACTCTCATTAATAATATACTATACAAACAGGGATATTCCACACCCTTGTTAAGGTGCTTGAACAAAGAGGAAGCTCAGCACGCCTTGCAAGACGTTCACGAAGGAATATGTGGAAACCATTCCAGTGGACTCTCACTGGCCCACAAGATTATACGACAAGAATACTTTTGGCCTGCAATAAGATGAGATTTCCTTGAATTTCTCAAAAGATACGATAAGTACTAGCGCCTTGTCCCCATCATAAATACTCCACCGCTGGAACTGAACCCAGTATCAGTACCTTGGCCCTTTGCAAAATGGGGGGTTGACCTAATTGGACCCATGCCCATTGGAAAAAGAGGGGTAAAATTTGCCATCGTCACAGTGGATTACTTCACTAAATGGGCCGAGGCAGAGCCCCTTGCCACCATCACCGAACAAAAAACAACCAATTTTTTTTGGAAATCAATGATCTGTAGGTTCAGCATACCTCACTCCATTGTTACGGATAATGGAAAACAGTTCGACAACGCAAGACTTTTGGATTTTTGCGAAGAGTTCGGCATCAAGAAACATTTCTCATCACCAAACCATCCACAGGCAAATGGCCAAGTCGAAGCCATTAACAAGATTATTAAGCACACATTGAAAGCAAAACTCGACTTGTTTAAAGGAGGATGGGCCGAGGAACTCCCCAGTGTGTTATGGTCTTATCGTACTACTGCAAAGACAAGCACAAGAGAAACCCTGTTTTCACTGGCTTTCAGCATAGAGTCCATGATCCCACTAGAAATCAATATTCTTTCACTGCGCATAACTGATTATGATGAAGAAAGGAACCACGTTACTCTTCGCATGGAACTCGACCTAACCGAGAAAAAAAGGAACAACGCCGAACTCAAAAATGCCGTTTACAAACAGCGGAACGCCAAGTACTATAATCAAAAAGTGTGAAAAAGGAAATTTGAGGTAGAATCCCTCGTCTTACGAAAAGTATTACTCCCCACAAGAGAGATCGGCAGTGGATGCCTGGGTCCGAATTGGGAAAGTCCCTATCTGATAACGAATGTCCTGCTAAAAGGAGCATATGAACTTGAAAACTTGGGGGTTAGATCCTTACCCTACCCTTGGAACGCTGAACACCTTAAGCAGTACTACTAGTAAACGGAAAAAATCTCCTTGTAATGTCGATCACATCAATAAAAAGGGACTTTCCATTTTTTTTGAACATTTTACTCAGCAATCTGTCAGAATATCATAAAGCCCTGCTCTATAGGCAGGCCGATCTAAGGTCATATGTGCTGCGACACTTAGTGGAAGATTCCTCCTAAGGAACCTCATAAAGCCCGCTCCATAGGCAGGCCGATCTAAGGTCGTATGTGTTGCGACACTTAGTGGAAGATTCCTCCTAAGGAATCTCCCCTCATAAGGCCGTACATGGTACTACACTTAGTAAAAATGCCCAATGTATATGCCTGGATCGGAAAGCGATTACTGCACAACTAAGTAAAATTCAATCAAAGTAAAATTCATTCAATTTTTGCCTAAGTCAGTGAGGAAAAATCGTACTGAACATAAACAATTATCCATTCCAAACAAAATGTTATAAACAGTCAAAACAAAGTTCAAATCGCAAGTTAAAAAACAAATTGACAAACTAAAATAAGAAAAATCAATGTTTTTAATCGCCTAAGGGTCTTGGGGGGCTGGGGTAGTATCTTCAACATCCTGAGCTGTCGGTAATACCCGGACTCGAGCTGACTCCGATAACCTCCGCAACTCCTCCTTTTGCCCCTCCAGTACCTCATCCAGAAAGGCCACATCAAGATCAGGCCTCTCCTTCCTGATGTGTCCCACCAACTCCTCCAGGGCTACTACGTAGACATTCTAGGCCACGATGTCAAACTTGAAGGACTCCTTCCAGGCCTCCACCACCCTGTCAATCTTGGCCTCAGCCTCTTCAGCCCTTTTTGTTGCCTGCCTCACCCTTTTGCTGGCCTCTTGTACCTTCTGGATGGTCTCTCTAACTTTGCCGCACTCCTCTTCCACCCGAGCTCTAGCCTCTTCCTCCGAGGCCCTCAACGCCTTGATCTCCTCCATCAGTCTCTCCTCGACGTCGAGCCTGGAGTTGAGCTCGATCCCCATCTGATTCAACTTCTCCTCATACTCCTTCTCCCTCAGAGCGAACTGAGCTTTTTCAGCCTCCATGCTATTGTAAAGATTGAAGGCCTGGTCTTTTGCCTCTACGAGTTTGTCCAGCTCGAAATTCACTTATTTTTCAAAAATCAAAAATCATGTAAGTCATTAAAACAATTATAAAATGAATCAAAAAATCAAGTAAGAGGTATACCTTATCCCCCACTGCCATCATGTGTAAAATTGATCGGTGGCCATAGAGCTGAGCAGTGACCAAGGTCTCACCAATGGGCATCTCGTTCAGATAGCCCTGCTCTCTCTCACCCCAGCTCCGAGTAAGTAGATTAGCTAACTCCCTCAAAGGTGAAGTGAGCACAGCAGTCATTCCTCTGGAAGGGGAAGGAGCTCGAAGATAGTCCAAAAATATCTCTGGTCTATGTCCCGCTAGACTCTCCCAGCTCGGCCTCTGTAAATCTAGGCATCGATCCTGCAAGTTCACAAAACTGGTCCCAACAGTAGAAGGGGCAATCGAGGATGGCAACGAGGGGGACAGCAGGGTCGGGCTCGGTAAAGGCACTGCCTCTGGAATTCTCAGTGATGTCGGGGGCACAGATCCGTTCCTCTTCAACGGAACCTCCTCATCCACCTCTACAGAACGGCTCTCCTTCCATTCTGGACTTCTCTCTTTTTTCCCTTAGCTGCAGCCGTCGCCTTAGCTACCTTGTAGCCTCACATGTCGTATTGATGATCTGAGAAAGCAGTGAAATGCTCAAAAAATATGTATATGCATAAAGAAATTATAACCACGAATGAAAATCAAAATATTACCTGAATTGGATGGAGCCGAACTTGAAGCTCGTACTTGCAGCAATCCGGCCCGGTATAAGTTCGAATATGAGATTACAAACTTACAAGACCTTTACTTTTTAGATAACGATCTTATTACCTCAGCTCGTCTCTATGTATCTTTGGTTAACGTCTTCTTCTTGTAATCTGCACAAAGAAAAAATATTGAGGTCAGCACTTCGTCAAACATACGTCTTGCTAAAAGACTAAAACCCAAAAAGACACTTATATAACGAATGATAGAGCCTGGGAACCACGTCCTCCCTATTCACCTCGACAAAATGAAACTGCCACTCCCCCCATACATAAAACCATTCTTCCTGAAGACCCATAGAGAGATTTCACATGGATAACTATCTGAATGTCAATGGTTAATCTCTAACATTTGATAGTGGGATTGGTCCTTTGACTTGAGGTCGTCATAATGCTTTATATGAAGACAGTCATGCTTTAACGATGTTGAATGTTGCTTTGCCAAGGGCCGCTAATACGACATCGTTTGGGTATGTCAAAAATCGTATGAAAGTTGTGAATGACCAATAAAGGATTTGTTACTCTTAGATAGTAAGAGATTAGGATTAGCATTTTATTCAATTAAGTCGATAACGAAATCTTTGGCCAAGGTGTACTCACAAGTCGAAAAGGAATTTTCGACTTATATTGACTTAATAGTGGAGTGAAAGATATGATCAATAATCGAGATTGACACGCTTCCATATCTCGTAATTAATCGGATCATATTGACGAAGAGATTATTGTTTCACGGTAAACAAACGAGTTTGATTTTGTCATATAAACAAACGAGTTTGGTTTTGTCATATCACGTGACATTTTCCACCAGATATATTGCCCTACACATTGTTAGATGTCAATCTGGGACGGTGAGTGTGAATTGGTGATAAATTAAAATAGTGTTTTGATTTATCATTTTTGATTAGATCAAATTAATATTTCACGTCGTTAGGTATCGTGATCGAAAATTTGATGGGTCGCACACAAAAAGATAACCGAGAGATTGTGATTTGTCAATTAATTAATTTAAGAAGTATTGGATAAATTAATTAATTAGATTGCTTATTTATAGGCCTGACTTAATTAATTCACAGATTGGATTTAATTAAATGGATTAATTAAATATTGGACCGGGTCAACTAAGCCCGTTTGGGCTTATATGAATATGACTAGGGCTTTCAAAATTTGTAGAGAAAATTCATTCTTCTTGCTAGCACAAGAAGAAAATTCTAATCCTATAATCTTGTTCTCTGTGTGGATCACCATTGGAAGTTGGATAATTGGACAACTTTGGGTGGCGAATCAAGATCGTTGGAACGAAAGAATGGCAAAGGAGTTTGCAAATCTCATAAAAGGTACATTTTCTATCTAAATATAAAGAGATCCTTGGTGGAAATCGAAATCTATTTTAATTTTTTGCTACGCATGTTAAGTAGATTCCCAACGCAGACAAAGCTTCAGGGGGTAAATCCGCTAAGTCCAGGTATGAGCTACGTGAGAGAGAGAGAGAGAGAGAGAGAGAGAGAGCTGCAGTGACAAGCGACACCTTAAGGTCATCCCTTACTCTATTCATACTGAATGGCGGCAATCTTGTGCACTTTTCTTCTTTATGGACTCTGAATATAGATATGTTCATGCACAATCTTAATCTCAGTCAAGATACTTTTACCTGGTCTCCTTGGTAATTTTTTGCTACGCATGTTAAGTAGATTCCCAACACAGACAAAGCTTCAGGGGGTAAATCCGCTAAGTCCAGCTATGAGCTACGTAAGAGAGAGAGAGCTGCACTGACGAGTGACACCTTAAGGTCATCCCTTACTCCATTCACACTGAATGGCGGCAATCTTGTGCACTTTTCTTCTTTATGGACTCTGAATATAGATATGTTCATGCACAATCTTAATCTCAGTCAAGATACTTTTACCTGGTCTCCTTGGACTCTACACATGCTTGAGAATTCCACAATCTCCACTGGGAATTGAAGTTGATTTACAGACATCCATATAAGATTTGTTTAACTGCACCCACATGATATTGTCGTCCATTAGTCACACCACTTTCAGAGTTTTCATAAACTTAATATAATTGGTGGAAGCATACCTCGCCAACAGTTGCATCGTTCGTTCCCTCTCGAAAAAGCTTCACTGCTGAGCAAAGTATGATCTGCCGAAAATAACCAAAAATTATATTTTGCATTAAGAATAGCAAAGTCATCCACGCTCATACGAAATCAAAAGAAAATATTGAAGACAATATTTAAATGTGATATAAATTTGGCCCCATCTAGCAACTTAAACTTTTAGATATAGTAGTTTAACATAGTTTTAGAGCAGGGAAAGTTTAAGTCTCACAGCCACCAGTGAAGGGACGATATTGAAGATAGTATTTACTGATATATATTTGATCCCATTTAACAGCTTAAACTTTTGGATCAAGTGGTTCAACAAAAATAATGAAAAAAGAACTCTTGTAGATGTTATGAATCTAAAAAAGTCATCCTGAAAGGAAATAGAATGTTGCAAGTGAAAGTTACCCGTTGATGTTGTGGGAGAGATTGAATAGTGTCTACTACTGTACGCCTTAGACAGTGCAACAGCCACGTGATCAAACCTCACCTATAACAAATCTACAATGTTATAAGATATAAAAAGATTGCAATTGAATAAAGATCTGTGTTCTACTTCGCAAGCGTAGAATAGAGCCCGTGATGGGTTATCGTGTGGAGAAATAATCAATCTGTGGGATTGTAAGATGATTCATGCAAAAATAAGAAAAAGACTTCTTCACTGTATTATAAAATTCACTGGTATTATATTGCAGAACTGCATCCTGGGATAGGAAGATATTGAAGCCATTAGAATTCTATAAGGGGAAACGACGAAACGTGGAATACTGTAGCAAATACAAAAACATAATTATCAATGTCTGAATAGTTTACTGACTTAATCCCTCAAGCTAAAGCACCAAGGTATGTAATAGTTTTGCCTTGCCCACATAAATTGATGCAGTAACCTTTCATGGTTTTGTAATTACCATAGCACAAAATTATGATAAACTCAGTTATTGTTATTTTTAAGAGATCAGTTGGTATAATGACAGTCTAACTGCAATATTGCACTTGTGCTTTGTGGCTATCTACTTAAGATGATACCTACTTAGTGATAAGTTGATTGGACCTAGAAAATTCAGCAAATTATAGATCACTAAACTGCCGTTGCACAATTTTTTTTTTTTTTTTTTTTTTTTTTTTTTTTGATATCCAGGTATCCACCTTACAGTGACTCAATCCTATAGGCAAATAACAAATTCAGCTTGTAATATATAGTTACAATGCGAGGCTTACAATATTATTGACTGGTTTTGTTAATAATGTAGAAAATTCCTTTTCTTGTGTCTCAAGAGTGATGATTTTTTATCCTGTTCATCAATGTTTTTTAGCAGTTATCTGGCATTGGGTCAATTGGGATCTAGAAATATTTTGTGATGAAAAGAAAATGATTTTTGACCAATAGCTATATAAACAAATATTACATTTTGACGATGGGAATTGAACCCTGTGCATGGTGGATTCACAATCCACTTGGCTATATTTACCGAAAATCCAGTATTTGAATTGATGTCCTTTCATTTATTCCTCCTAAATTGCATTGATTTACCCTAAAAATTTCATCCGCTCTTTTTCTTATTCAAAAATCAGTCCCCTGACTCTGTGTTTTTACATCGAAAATTATTTGCAAATGAGCTACTAAGGGAGTAATAACCCCTAAAGAACTAGAGCAAGGTCTAATTGAAAATGTAGTAAATTATTGATTGTGTCATAAAGACCCTTTTGCCCTTGTCCCAATTGTAAGCAGCAGATCTCTGGTGACTATCAGTCTCTAATGATGGTGAACTCAGCTTTCGACATCTCAATTGCACTCCTAAAACACAAAAATATTGATATTGTTGTTTCTTCACTGATAAAAACGATCTCAATTTTAGTTATATCCAGTACCCAGCAAAGAACTTCAACATCTATGGCAGATTGTATTTAATTTTTGCACTTATATCAGTTAAAACAATAATGTCATATGCAAATGATCGGCATAAGAACAAAAGGGCAAAGCTGCAGATTCAATGAGCCTTCCTCATAGCTCCAGATGCAACAACAACTTTCTGCATTCATAAAAGTGTTAAATTAGAAAACTTTGGAAAAAAATGAGAATTGACCTGAGGCGCACACGTGTATACACCATACCATGCTCTAAAATGGATGGAGCATAATATAAACGAAAATCACAGCCAGACTATTTGATGAGGATATCCAGTTTATTTATTTTTCTAGTTGGACTTTTTTTATGTTTTGGACGTTTATTTATGTAATTGGGCTTGTATTGGTCCAATCTCATTAGGGTTTTTTTTTTTTTTACTATTTCAATTTAATTTGCTAATTTTCCTCAGTTGATGAATAAATAAAAAAATTTTGTGACTTGTGGTGAAATCCCTCTTTTCTATGTTCTTCTATTTTTTCTAATGTTTCTATTGATTCTTCTTCATCTATTAATTCTTCCCTTAATCTCTTCATCTCCATAGATTTGTTTTCAATTCGAATTAATTGTTCCAGTTGGTACTGCATCAAATTTGGTATCAAAGAACTCATTTTTGATCTCTCTAGTACACTTCATTTAGCTAGTGTTGTTGTGTATGCAATTGCATAGTGCCGCGTTATTATCTCTAGTTCTAGTACTCTTGCCATGGACCCTTCCCAAATTGATGCTCTTACCCGAAAATTGGCATTTCAATGGGCAACAACAATTACAAAATCAATTTGTGGCTGTCTAAACTGTGGTAGCTACTACTCGTGAAGAAAATATTCTTAGCCGCTAGGTTGAACACCCTTGATCAAAACCCATATTCGGCTGAAACTAAAAACTCTAAAGTGTCCATTAATAGACCTCATTGTCATCCATAAGGTGGTCGACACCATGTTAGACATGACCATTGGGATGGAAGTCGGGGTCATGAACGAGAGCGGGTATATCATCGTCACGGTACGCAATCTCCCCCTCGCCACAAGTAGCGTTTCTTTAGAAACATTAGTTGGATGCCTCTACATTTGATGGTTGCCTAGACCCTTGCGTATTTACTCAATGGGTTAGAGATATGGATCATTTCTTCGTCTGATATGGGGTCCCAAAAGATCGGAGAGTTCAATTTGCCGTTCTAAAACTAACTGACATTGCTCAACTTTTTTGAGAAAGTGTTAATGATCTCCTTGAGAGACATCATGCTTCCTTGTTGGGAGTTGGAATGAAATGAAGCGCCACCTTCAAGATAAGTACTTACTCTAATCTTACAAGGGTAACTTGTTGGATTAATGAAATGCACTTACGTAAGGCAGTCGACCTGTGACCGAGTACGTCGCTCAATTTGATGAGTTTCGCATGAGATGTCAGGTCATTAAGGATGAGGTCATGACCTTGAGTAGGTTTAGGTAAGGTCTAAGGGATGAAATTAGGCGTGAGTTTGTCCTTCGAGATATCTCCACTCTTGACCACGCCTACTCCTTCATTTGGGATCATGAGTCAATGACTAGGATGCTGTTTAGAACTCGTAGTGACACCTGCACTTCAACCTCTTTTGCGTCCACTCTTTTTCCTTAGTCTATTCTCAGGCCTTTCTCTTCTAATGCTATCCTTGTTTTGGATAGTAAAGGTAAAGGTCCTGAAGTTTCAATGGCATCCTCCCGTTTGCAATGCTTCAACTGTAAGGGTTTTGGTCACATTACTTCTATGTATCCTAGCCGAGCCCTACTTCTGGAAGAACGTGAGGGTATAGGAGATGAACCATTAGAGGACAAGTTTACTAACCTAAACTGAAAAAGTTTGATGACTTGGATGATAATAAAGATACCTTCTTAGGTTGTATTCAGACCAGTCCCCTTACTTCAAACATGCCTAGAGTCGGTGTCGTACGTTGTACTCTTACCCAACCGAAGGATATTGATGATTGGCATCGTCATGCCATCTTCCACACTCAACAAGGGCTATAAAGTTATTGTGGATAATGGTAGCAGCATTAATGCGGTTTCGATGGCAACTGTATCCTGTCTTAGGTTGAAACCAATTCTTCACCCTTAGCCGAATAGCGTCTCCTGGGTTGATACGTATTCTACAGCTATCAAAAAAATGTTGTCTTATCCCTATCCAGTTCCTCGAGTATAAGAATCATATATAGTGTGACGTTATTTTAATAGATGTCGAGCACATCATCCTGGGGCAACCTTGGTTGTTTGATCTAGATATAACCATTTATGGTCAATCCATCTCTTCTTCTCTCGTGTTTAATGGAAAGAATATTCACCTTAACCCAATATCTCCAAAACCTGTTGGCCCACAGAAAACAAAGAAAAGTGTGGAACGAAAGAGGTTGCATATCATTAGCCCTACGAAGTTTGAGTGTTCACTTGTTGGTGACTCAGTGGTGTTCGCAGTGGTCATTATGGAAGTTCCGTTGAACTCCACAATAGAGAACTCGGCGGAAGTTCAGTAGTTCCTTCAAGAGTTTCGAGAGTTCTTCTTGGAGGACCTACTTAAAAAAAAATTTAAGTCCCAAATGAGTTTTTTATTCACTTATTTATAGAGAATGAGTATATCGCATTATGCATACTGAACTTTCGTATTTTGTGCATGGGTAAATTTGATTTCCATCTATTTTCACAATCTTTTAGATTTTTCAAGTTTGGTGTAATAAAAAATTACATTTTAATAACCATCAATCACCACAACAATCGATCGCCACAGCGGCCACCACCATCACCATCAGTCACCACCGCAACCACTGTCTCCACTACACAAATTAGGGATTAAACGACCACCACCACCATCACAGCCACCAAACAAAATCGGATCCAAAGAATTGAATACCACACCACTGAATCGCCACCACCATTGCACACACCAATTACCACCACCGCACCCAAAGAATTGAATACCACAGCATTGAATCACCACTGCCACCACATACACCAATTACCACCACAACACTGTACCACCACTAGACGCACACCTCCACCAAATTGCTAACCATGCATCAGTAATTTTTTTTTTAAAAAAGAAAGAATGAGGAGATCGACAGCATCGCCTGCAGATATGCGATGATGAGTGCACTAGCACCACCAGCCACTTGTTCAGCGACGATGGGAACAGATCTATTGTCGGCTGTCGAAGTTTGAATTGATGAAAGGAGAGAGGAAGAGAAAGGGGCAAGCCAACGAGATGTAGAGAGAGAGGAAAATAAAAATAAATTAGGGTTGGATAAAATTCGTATTATAATATTTAATATTTAAAATATTTGATTTTTGAACAATGAAACCTTCACTATGATTTTAGAATATTGATCTTGAAAAGTAGGTACGGATGTAATTTTCACTTCAATCAACCCAATAGTTTTTTTTTTCTTATGACTCTTTTGGTGAGTTAAACCTACTCGCCATTCGTTTCTATAGATCGAAAAATCTTCACGGGTTTAAAATGAAAACCTTTACGAATAAAACATATATATAAGATAATTTTTGTTGAAGATTGAACTATTGTGGGCTATTCTATAATTATTTTGAATGGCTTAAAAATCATGAAACAGATTTTTCTTGGAATGTTCCTCTAGTCCAGTTGGATTTGGAGTGTTATATATAAGCCTTTTGCTGGCCAAAAAATCAATGCATACTCCATATTGTTTGGGTAGTGGACAATGACTGCTTTCATGTTCATTGGTTAGATATTTTCGTTTGATGTATTACTATTTTGTCCCCACCAAGTTTTCATGCAAAATATGTCTTGATATGTATGGAGTTGCTCTAACTAGCAAAATATTGTGGTATCGTCCGGTTTGATATATTGAACTGAATAAAATTGAGGAAAAAAAATATAAGCAAGATATTTGTATTCCATTCAATCTAATGTATTAAATATAAAAGTTATACGTACCTATGAAATAATATTGACTTGTCAGATAATATAGTATGTGACCAATTCAACTGGTTCTTGATTGAATTAGTGAGTTGACAAAATGCCACCCTATTTTTTGGTACATGGTTTTAGGTTGTAACTAAACCAGTTCCTTGTTAGTTTTTTATTTTCATATGTTTTCGAGATGGTCAAACAAATTCAAGAATCAAAACACTAAGATAAAATAGGAAGATGAGCTCTAGATTTAAAAACAATGTAGTGGCAACCATCCTATTTTCCAACGTATTATAATTTATAACCACTCTCTTAAATATTCATTTAAGAACTTATTTTTGACTTCAGCATTAGACTTGAAATTGACATTTTTCTTAACACTTGTTAGCATTACGTACTGGAGTAACAATAATTTCCATGGAAGCATATCTAGATCTTGAAAGAATCAAATATGAGGTATCAACAGTAAGAAGACTCGTGCATTTGCTTGGATAGGATCAAAATCTTAAAATTTAGCCCACCACACATAATAATCACTTGGTGTCAATCTCTATGATAGAACTTGCTTATAGGGTATTATAGTAATTGGCAAAGCAATAGGAAACAGAGAAATGTGGGCGTGAGTGGGATGGGGTGTGGTGTGGTGTGGTGTGGGGTTCAAATGGTTATATCAAAGAACCTTTTTTAAGGGTAATGGTTAGGGATTGGAGGAGAGAAGAAGAGAAGATGAGGCGATAAGAAGTTTGACGTCTCCATCTCTTTGTCCAATTTCGAGATCAAGTAGCAAATTCAAGTGAATTTTCATCCACACGATTGTCGTAAAATTTTCTATTGTCAAATATTTAAAGAAAGATATATCAGTGTCCAACTCGTCTTATCAAATTCATCATTTAAATGTTTCCCCTTTACCTTAAAACAGAGGATCACAATATTTTTATTCATCTTGAGCCAAAGATTTCACATTAAATTGGTTTCCTACTATAGCTAAACTCGTTCAGCACTAATTCCATGGAAATGAATAAATAAATAAAAATGTTATTTTATTTCACTCTTTAGGCGATGATACATTTTAAAACTATTATTCGAAATCATAATTAATGAAAGAGAAAGTTGGCTATTCTCATTGTTCATTGTCACTCCCGTCACGTGTTTTTCATTTTAAATGACAAAAACAATTTGTGCCTTCATGTGAAAACCCTACAATGGCACGTGAGAAATACACGAGTCACCAGAAGAGACTAGAGAGAAAATAAAAAATAAAAAAATCTATAATGACATGACCGGTCACGTGAAATTTTATCGCTAGCTCAATCTCTTTATAGCTGTTGGGCACATTAACTTCTTTTTGTTTGGTGATTAATATAGCAGAAAATTGACGGTTCAGAGCTTAGGATGCTTCAATTACTTTATTTGATCATGCAGTAAATAGAAATTAAAATCATTTTTATTTTATTTTTTTTGATATCTAGGTATTCCAACTTACATTAGACTAAATCCTGGACCCCCAAAATCCTTGTCCCTAGAACCTTGGGAGGGTAAATCGCGGGTTATAACTCAACTGGATCACAGGTTCCCTCCACCGCCTGTACACTTCTGCGCACAAGAGATCCTCTTCCAAAGTGATTGCTCCATACCAAATTTTTGGCCGCAGGTTCTCACCAGAATTTGAATCTCCATCCTGCCGCTGGAAGCAACACTAATGTTGATTGATCCATCAGTTGAGCTGTGCCCCGAGGGGCGAAAATAGAAATTAAAATCTTGATTTTATATTAAGTGTTTCAACTATAAATTTCATCATTTTTTTTTTAGCTAAATTTACTAAAATTTTGACTTTAATCCTCATCAAACAAGGGCTTAATATCGAACAAGTACTTAATAGTTAATTTTTCACGTTTTTAACAGTGCACACTTTGAGTAATTGTTCGATAGTTAAACTTATGACTCATCAGTTAAATCAGTGGTCAAGAGATCTGACATCTCGTTAAGTTCGTCGAGCTTCATAACTGTGGTACACTCCATTTTTGGGGTAAAAACATATTTCATAAACATATATTCTTATACATTTTGTATAAATTTTACACACTGTCCTTGTGTAATCCCTATTATTTTACTCTCTCTCCTTTTTAATTATACATTTTTAATAAAATAATATTACACCCAAATTCAATTTTTTTAATTACACATTTTTAATCAATTTACTATTACAAAATACATTCTTATAATGTAATGGAGCTCAAACTAGGAGTGTCAAAAGAGCTGAGTAGCTCGGCGATTCAGTTCATCGAAGCTCAATCCATGGACGACTCGAGCTCGTCCTGAGCGAGGGACTCGTTCGGCCAGCCGAACAAGGCGAGGCTCTTCGAGCTCGTGGACACGGCCAACAAGACTAAGGTTCACAAGTCTACGCTTGTCAAAGATGGGATCATTGCCACCACTAGCTCAAACAGGCTTTCTATATTTTGCATATTAAAACTTGAATGATTGATCAATAAACGACAAATTTCAGACCAAATTAAGCAAAGATACATAGACCAATGACCAATCAGCAAAGTTGTCTAATTTTGACGGCGTAGAATTGATTGTCTTGGAGCCAATGGGCCCAACAAATGGCCCAGCGCAGCTCGACGCTTACCAAACCTAAACCTTGAAATAAACAAACAAATTCTTTCGAGTATGACAATTTTGGTAGTGAATATTAAATTATATTTTTTGCTATTTCAATGGAATTGTGGTAACATAAATCAGTTATATTTCTATTTATATCAATGGTATATATAATTTATTTGATTAAAGGTATACAGTGGCTCCGCCTACCACTCTGATGACACCTCTATTTTTTGCAACATTGCTCTAGTTAAAGAATAAGATTTTTATTTTCTTATTTTTTAAATATCGTTGAAGGTGGTCCGTTATGACTCTAACTATTTTCCCTATTTCACAAATAAATTTCATTGCGAAACGATTTAATTTCACATTAGACAAAAGTTAATCATTTATAGTGTTCATTAAAATTAGCAAGAAATACCATTTCAAATATATTTTCTATAAATTTATGACAGTGCATTGAGAAGAATTATTCTTGACATTAGGGTGCCAAGAATTCGAGCAGAAATTACGTGTATCAAACATTATGAGAGTTTAGAGAGGAAATTATTGAAGGAAAACTAGGAAAAATAATAGTACAGACTTGTGTGTATTGTGTACGTAGATTGTTATAGTTTGAATAGGGAGAAGTTGAGAGAATAAGGAAATATTGCATGGGGACGTTTTCTCAATTAAGAAACTCTTCTTCTCCTGTGGTCATTGACATTTATTGAACCACGTGTAATTTGTGTACTTCTCCTTCTAGTTGATTATTGGGTTTTTCGTGTTCATTGCAATTTGTAAGAATTTCTCAATGCGTAGTGGTAGAGAGAATGAGGACATATTACATTGTGATGCTTTCTCAATTAAGACACTCTTTTTCTCCATTTGTTGTTGACATTTGTTGAACCACATTTAATTTGTGTACTTCTCTCTTTCTGGTTGATTATTGAGTTTTTCGTGTTCATTGCGGTTGGAAAGAATTTCTCAATGCGTAGTAGTAGAGCTCAAAGTTCAAACTCTAGGATTGCCCTAAAGATTATGGTAAGTTCAAAGTTTGAGGTGGAGCCGTGTTAGTGACAAGACACAAGTGGCATGAAAGAAATCGAGGGCAGCCAGTCTACCATATTTTTCAAAATAAGATTCCGGAGGTTTCAGTTACAGGAGAACCAACCAAGTCAAGTAGAAGATGGTCCTCCACTATTGATAAGAAGATTGTGAAGTGGCAAATTGTTGCTACGAAAATTGAAAATTGTAATGTGAAGAAGTCAAATTGCAAAATTAAGTTTGATAGGCTTTGAACATGATTCTGTTTACTACAATTGAGTGAAGAATTGGGACGTCTACCTATCAATGGGGTGCGAAGAAAGTTTGATGAGCTTAATATGACTGTAAATTAAATGTTAATTTCAAAAGAAGTAACTGCTTTTACTGAAGAAAAAAAATAATTTATAAACAACTTTAGCATTATAAAGTTAATTTAAATACTTTTTTTTTTTTTTTAAGCTTGATCGAAATGTAAATCAAATGGGTTCAAAGAATAATTCTATTTAGTACTCCAAAAGTTTAGGTGACGATATGTAATGGACTCAATTAAGCCTTTGTTTGAGTCTCATTTTTTTCAAAAATTCATAATTTTCAATCACACATTTTTCAATAAAATAATTTTATACGTAAATCGAAAATTTTTATTTAATTTTTAACCAACATTCCCCAAAAAATTACTATCAAAAATACATTTTCCTCCACAATGGAACTCAAACAAAGGGCTAAATATAGAAATATACGACTCGTTTAATTACACCTGTTATTTAATGTCATTCATTACTGTTAAGTTATGAAGCATAATATTACTTTGAATTCGAAAGATATAACTACGGGTCTCAAATATGATCGGAATCGTCTTGGTCATGGCATTCATTTAACAAACAAAGCAATGATTTTTTTTCTTAATATAATAAAACAGTAATAATATATAGATATTTATAATAAAATATACAAAAAAATGCATGTTATGACAAACTTAGAAATGTTCAATTATAAGTAACAAATTATTTAACAGATCAAAGTAAAAATAAATAAGTTACTTATCTTGAAACTAAAGTAGAAATTAGATGAAAAACAATTACATTTTTTTTTTTACTTAAAAGTGAAAAAAAAAAAGTTAAGTCGATAAAAACTTCAAAATAATAATATTATAATTGTACTCAATTATAATCATATTACATATTACTAAACTCATAAATTAATGGCCATAGTCACATTCTTATAATTGAGTACCAAACAAATTTGTGCTTGACATTTTATA
The DNA here is from genome assembly GCF_002742605.1 of Olea europaea var. sylvestris. Taxonomy (NCBI): domain Eukaryota; kingdom Viridiplantae; phylum Streptophyta; class Magnoliopsida; order Lamiales; family Oleaceae; genus Olea; species Olea europaea. The sequence continues at coordinate 17,365,317 of NC_036249.1, read as the reverse complement.
TTCGATTTTCATAGTATTAAAGGAATACCGACCGTAGATTGAGTACAATTATTGGCCATTGAGGCCGACATGCCAATTTGCCTGTGATTGTGTTTGGGCAGATTTTGTATCTAGATAGATCGGTAAAATTTATATTTTAATAATAGTCGATGTGAGATTTATCCTTAAAATACCTCGTAAAATGATGGCTCGTTTGAGCATATCAATCTTAAATTTCGTGTGTTCGATTCAATTTTATTTAGATCGAACTGTTCGTTCGAATTTAATGAGCTCTGATACTATATCATGACTTGGGATTTATTAAAATGTCAACCTTATTTCCAAATCTATATTTCGATAATTAACTAATGTAAAATTTATCAACTTGGCACTTGAAAAAAATACAAGAAACCCAAAATAATGACATGAGTAGATCCATAAAAATGTTAATTTTCTCCATAGAAAATTCTGACCGTCGATATTGATAATAATCATGGGCCGTTGTGGTCTACATCACATAGCAGCCAATTTCAGTTTGATAGTAACACGATCAACTTGCATTACAGCTTTCTTTTTCTGTCTATAGTCATTTGATAAATTCTGAGCTTCATTTTCGACCGTCGGCTCCTCACCTCCAATAAAAATTAAAAAGGTATTTATTATTTGTTGACCTGTCTATTTGTCTTTTTCTAAAACAAACGACTACGGAAAATTATTTAATTAGATTATTTTCAAGTTTATCTTAAAAATTAATTAAGGTAAAAAATTATTAAGAAAGAACGAAAAAGGTCTTACATTGAACGTATAATTTAGGGCCTGTTTGGGAGCGATTTTTGCACACAAAAAATTGATTTTTTGACCGTTATTTCACTATTAAAGCCGTCATATTTGATTTCTTCTTTCACAGGTGGACCCCACTTTTCTCCTAACGGTCAAAAAATCAATTCTCAAAATCATTCCCAAACAGACTCTTAATAAACGCAAATGCAATTATTGAATATAAACTAGGCTAAAATTCCCTTTTATTCACTATCATGCTCAGTCATAGATAATCAAAATAATTTTCATGCTCGTTCACGAACAACTTAATTGATTTTTAATATTATCTTCGGTTCGAAGCTAATACTAAAACGACATAGACGAAGGAATTGAAACAATATAAACCTACATTTAAAATTAATAATTCAAATTCATTTCAACTTATTATATCAAAGATATTTAAAATAGGACATAACTCTAATTATAAAAAAATGAAAGAGGATATTTTAAAATATTGAAATCCGGAATGGGCGCACTAAACTTTATAGCATGTAAATGAAGGGTTTGTTGAAAAAAGGGGGACACCTACGCACCTCATAAGTTGATAAGATAACTAGTGATAACATTGAAATTTAATAATTGATGTAGATTGACATTAGTAAGTGGTAAAAGAACAGAGTTGAATGAGAGGTAAAAAAATATTAAACAAATAGTAAAATCAGATGTTTGACGTAATCGATAAAATAGGCTCAACAATTTCTAATTTAGTTCGTCTTCGATAAAATAAGATTTTGATAACGCTAGAAAGTTGTCATAAAATAGGCGGAGCTGGATTGAAATGGGAGTGCCATTAAATTTTGCGAGCATATGGGTGCCAAGATATTACCGTGTTCGTTGATAATTCTTGTAGGAAAGGTGAAATCACAAAACCAGAAAAATTGGGGTTGAAGCCAGGGGACAAAACTATTATTATTATTATTATTATTATTATTATTATTATTATTATTATTATTATTATTATTATTATTATTTTCCTTCTTTATATCCCAAGTTTAATGGTCCCATGACATGTTATATGCCTTGTATTTTTATTTATTTATTTATTTATTTTTCAATCAGTATATTGTATGCAGTTATTTAGCAAAGATCGACCCGAATTGTTAACTATGTTTCTTTTTCCTTCATCGTGATGTTTATGATGCAGTTGACTGTAAATATCTAAAGGTTCTTATTTGTTTAATTTTGTCAATATTTTGAATCACGCATGTAACTAAGGGGTTTAGTATTTGGTAGTGTTTGAACTATAATATTTCCTTGTCCTCTTACTAGGCACCAATGTTGACTTTGGGCAACAAAATTCTTAATGCTACTAGAAAATTATGATGGAGAGATGCTTTCAATTTTGCAAACCATATCTAGCCTCCACAACCTTGTTTGAGTACGCTGACTGATTTGTGTAGTTTGCAGAGTATTCAGTCTCTTCCATGTATGATATTTGGTGGTTGCCCACTAATCCTGAGGCCTATGATCCAGCTCCTCTTCACACAGACCAGGTAAATCGCAGGTTGTGCTCCAAACTGGTCAGGGTCCAAAAGCCCTCCCAACTAAACTGCCAAAGTGTCGAGCGAGTTAAACCCATATAGGCGCCTTCCAGGAAATATCCTACCTTCGAGGAGAAAGCTTGTCTTCCAAAGGCCCCATGAATCGAATCCGCGACCTCTGAACTGCCCGCTTTGAAGAACTCCTTCATTTGCCAATTAGGATGTGCTCTGGGGGCTATGTCACCTACCTAACTTACTTTCATGAACGTTGTATAAAAGTCTTTTCATGATGATGCCATAAATATTTAATTTGTCAACTATATTACGTGAAAAACCATACTCAAGAGTAACATTGGAATCAATAAGATTTTTATTGAACCAATTTAAGCCTTAAGTTAAGAAATCTTATTGTTTAAAAAAATGACAAAATTATTTAATTAATCGTCTTCTCTGATTGTGTCTAGTCTAGATGAACATGAAGTGCAATGAATTAATGCAGTTAAAAACGGAGAACAAATCAACTTTCTTGATGATGATGATAATAATAATAATAATCAAAATAGACCCATGAGATGACCGGTTGTGTTGAATATTTGGTGCCAACATTGATGTCCAACTCTGAGGTGAAAGTTAGTGTTTTGTGCAGGATGCAATGATAGAAAACGAAATGACAAACGAGCGTTCTCGATGTCAAGCGATAGAGTCAAATTCAGCCTACTATATTAATTTACCTTATTTTGCACACTATCTAGATATCTAGAGCTTTAATTCTAAATGGTTTGGATACCTCTAATCATCTAAACAACCAGTCAAAGAAAGAAAATCGAAAGAATATGTTCTGACCTTGAAGTTTGTTCTCGCATAAGAGAATTTGTTAGTTATTATTAAGTAATATACTCAGCCCTATATCAATCTATGATGATTTTATTGTATTTTCATTAAATTTTATTAAAATTATTTTCGAATTTCTCACTCGTTTGAAGCAATGACTACCAACGGCGTGCCATCCTCTCATTTGGAGATCAACAAGTTTTGTACAATATCCAATCAAAATTTAGCGTAAATAATTGTGGGGCTACGCGTACCAATCAATTGAAAAACACCTTTTGCATAATGTTCAATCTATTAAAACTTCCAAAATCGAAATAGAATTCTAATTAATTTTGAATTCCATCTCCAATGAAAATAAAGGGAAAAAAAATAATAATAAATTAGGATCATAAATGCAATTATTTCTTTTTAATTTTGACCCTCAGTAAGTGGATTTAACGGCTATGGTAACGAACTTAAATGGTAGGGAGTATTTCGTACATAAAAATTCATCTAAAAGATTTTCCGTCAATCTGAAAGGATAGGGGAATAATATTCTATAATAGAAACGGAGTTCATAAAATTTTTTGCGCCAACTACGCAATTTATTACCATTGTGATACAGAAATGGTATAATACATAATTTTTTGAGTACATATGCTGCATGAACATGTTAAAGTTGGCACTAATGGAATTTCTCCATTAACTTACTTTCATGAACAGAGTATGAAAGTCTTTTCATGATGATGCCATAAATTTTTAATTTGTCAACCATATTACGTGAAAAATCCTACTCAAGACTAACATTGGAATCAATAATATTTTTATTGGACCAATTTAAGCCGTGAGTTAAAAAATTTTATTGTTTAAAAAACATGACAAAATTATTTAATTAATCGTCTTTTCCGATTGTGTCTAGTCTAGATGATCATGAAGTGCAATGAATTAATGCCGTTAAAAATGAAGAACAAATCAACTTTCTTGATAATAATAATAAGGTCCTTCGTGAGCCGCATTCTTTCCAAAAAGTATATTTTTAAACAGTAATTTAACAATATTTCAACAACACATTTTTTAATAAAATAATATTACACGTAAATCTAAAACTTTTCTTCATTTTTTAACCACACATCCTCTATCAACCTACTATTCTAAAATATATATTTTTTTTCAAAATAATGTGACTCAAACATATACTAGTAATCAAAATGGATTCATGAGATGACTGGTTATGTTGAATATTTGGTACCGACATTGATGTTCAATTCTAAGGTGAAAGTTAGTGTTTTTGTGCCTGATTGCAAGGGTGGAAAATGAAATGAAAGTTTGAATGAAAACACGTTCTCGATATCAAGCAATAGAATCAAATTCGGCCTACTATAAAAAATTACCTTATTTCGCACACTATCTAGTGTCTAGAGCTTTCATTCTAAATGGTTTGGATACCTCTAATCATCTAGACAGCAACAGTCGAAGAAAGAAAATCGAAAGAGTATGTTCTGACCTTGAAGTTTATTCTTGCATAAAAGAATTTGTTAGTTATTATTAAGTAATATACTCTGCCCTATATCAAGTCTATGATGATTTTATTACATTTTTATTAAATTTTATTAAAATTATTTTTGACTTTCTCAATCGTTTGAAGCAATGACTACCAATGGCGTGCCATCCTCTCATTTGGAGATCAACTAGTTTTGTACGATGTCCAGTCAAAATTTAGCGTAAATAATTGTGGGGCTACAAGTACCAATCAATTGAAAAACACATTTTCCATAAGAGAAGTGTTAGAGCTACAGCCACCTTTACACGGCGGCTAACAGTCCCCTCACAACTGGGACTTGCGCCTTTTTTTATTGGCGCGAGCCCCCTGTTGTGAGGGCGGTGTAATTTGTACTGTCAAAATACTTTCCATAATGTTCAATATGTTAAAACTTCCAAAATCGAAAAAGAATTCTAATTAAATTTGAATTCCATTTCTATTAAAAATACAGGGGAAAAAAACCCCCACTTTTTAAAAAATCTATAAGAAAATTCCTTTTCAAGATTTTCCTATGGCAGCTGTAATCTACTATTTTTGCGATATTTATAACAATAAACTTCCAGGAACACAACATTTTTCGAAATTTATTTATTTGTGTGAACTAAAATCTCTATAATTCTCATGTCTACCACATAAAAAATTATTTCACAAAATTCGTTGTCCGCTATAAACAAATCACTTAAAATAAATTAAAGAAAATTTTATGAGAATTTTGTTTAATTGTAATTGAGAACAGAGGTTTTATTTTACTGACTATGACCCATCATACCAAGCACACAACAAAGAAATATGCATATGAGATTCAAAATATTATGATTTTAGCCTACAATAAATAATATTTTA
>NC_036249.1:17345924-17359745 GCF_002742605.1 Olea europaea var. sylvestris | reverse complement strand
GATTATTTTCCTTGAAATTCCTTATAACAAAGGATTCTGTTTTCCTAACATATAGATATATGGTTCATTTCCAATGGTCAAATAATGTAGAAACTAATCGACCAAGGCAAGAGACTTCGTCTATCGGCTCTACCAATTGAATCCATTGGGGTTCGTCACATTCACCTGAACTTTTGCTAGGTTCACCATCGACTGAGGCCTTCATAAAGTGACTCTTATACGAAGGCTGTGCAAATAACCTTGAAATGCTATCATTATGACGAGTCTTGATGCTTGTACTGTCTCGTCGTTGTAAGTGAAGCGCGTGGGAGGCATGCAAGGCTTCCATGTGGGAAGATCTTACTTAATAATTGAAAATGATGTTTTTTATACTTTATTTAACGTGTGCTCCTAATAATTTATTGCCATAAAGATTACTGGCCAAATTGACAATATTGAGTTTCCTAAGAGTTTCAAAAATTTACCAAGGAAATGTATTATTTTCATTTCAATTTCTTTGTTAATTTGAAATTTGAATGAGATAATGCCACTTCTTTTGTCAAATCTTTTAGTATTACATAATGTCTTAAACTATATAGTAATGAATGTTGTAGAATTTTGCTAATTATTAAACTTTACAATACTTCACACCATTATTCATATAACAATATTGAATTCTATTGTTTATACATGTTCATGGGTCTTGCCAAAGTTCGCACGAATTATGCTACCCTAAAATATGGTCGTGCCAATCTCACAATCAGTATGCACCAGATCACTCGCGCATTTTAATTTGGGGACAGTGGGACAGTTGCACGACCCGTGCACCTCATACCTCTAACGCCCATAAAAAAAATCATCCAAATGACCTTATCGGCCCTATCCTTAACATGGCTACTGCCATCTCGATATGTGAAAAATAAGGACATTTAGTGAAGAGATGTCCTTCACTTTGCACTAGGTAAACATAGTGACATTTAAAATCTCTCTATATTTTATGTTTATTGGCTACGATGATGTTATGATTGGTGATAGTACAAACCTTTCTATCCTTCTTACTAGTTGTGCTCTTCTTTGTTTACCCAATCATAATCTTAAACTGACTAATGTCATGTGTTCCTACTGATAAGTAATTTTTACAATTATTTACATCGTTTAAGTGAATATTTGAGAAATTAATATAAATTAAATTTGACCAAAGGTGTACGTTCATGAGTCCATGCTATAGTTTCAATCTATTTTTGCCAAATCAAAATTGAAGACTCAAATGTTTTTATTGTTTTCTTGGAATATTGTTTGTCTAGGGAAAAAGTCGATGTTGGAGGCTTTTTGGAGAAAATGAACAAAAAAATGATGAAAAGGAAACAGTGTTTCCTAAATTAAGTTGGATTCTTCACGGAATTTAATTGGCAAATGGTTTTAACTTATTTAGGAGGCCAAATTCAGAATTTCTACATCTTACAACATGAAGAAGATAGCTAAAAAGAGATATAGCCTAATTAACATCAATTGTTGAATATTTGTGGCTCGGAATTGAAGACTCAAAGCAAGAAAAGTTCTGGGAAATTGTTAAGGCTCAGTTGAAGGAATTCAAAGGAGATGAAATTGATCTCTATCATCTCTTTTTAATTATAATTTCTAGGTGACTAATATTAAATTATTTTCATATGCTTTTTTGTAATTAATATGTGTTTAGTTATTCTTTAGTATAAGTCTAAATCATCGTGGGAACAATACTCAAACTCATTTTATAATATTACTTGTCAACGATCTCGCATGCATTTGGAATTTTATCAAACAAGTTTTTTGTGCTTTATTGTTGGGGATTAAAAGTGTTAGGTTTAATTTCATTAATTTGTAATTATATTCAAATTTTCTTTTTTATTTGGGTTACTATTATCTTGTTAATACATCCTTTTGCTTAAATTTGACCTTTTCAGGAACTTACATAGTAATATATGCAAGATTTGGAACATCTCGAACTTTAACTAGAATTTGTCAATTAAACTTGAATAGGATTTTTCAATAGCATTCCAATTAGAATTTCTTTTGATGTGCACTTCAATTGGAACTCTACAATTATTTCAACAAGGAATTCGGATCACACCCAAATTCTAAAAATTGATACCTTGACACAAATTCTACTACAACGAACAAAACTTCAAAATTCCTCCACTTGAAAAAACAAATTCTACTGCAGTGAAATAAACTGAATATTTCAACCAGAACCAAAACTCTCCATTCTACAAAAATATCTTTCTATGCACAATGTCCACAAGCGACACCTGAACCCTATTTTTGGATTCCCATAATTCTACCTAGGAATTACTGTTGACCAAACAGAATCGAAGCACACCCTGTAGCAAAAATCACACAAAATACATGATCAAAATGCCCCTTGCTAGAACTATTACCTTCAACGATCCCGAAAATATTACAGGCATTACCGACATCACTGTACCGATGCTCACTGGATCCAACCCTAACAACTGAACACAGTGTATCCACTGAAATTGGTGGTAAAGCGAAATCACCAACGCTTATTTGAGCAATATTCTGAATTGACCCATAGCCCATCACAGCAGATACTGTACCAAATTGAATTTTCACCATGGTACTGAACTTGTCCAGATGTCTCTTAAATGGTTCTGCACTCCCTTGCAATATGTATAACTGTACTCTCTTGCAATATGTATAACCCGAACACTTCTTCGGACTTTCAAGACTTTACCTCTATTAGAGAATTTATACCCTTTTAAATACAGGTACTCAACGAGATGAAATTCCTCTTCAGATTTGGAACATGTCAAACCTGGCTAAGTGTTCTGATTGTCCCATCCTGTTATCTTAATCTGACTGGATCGATTCCAACAACCTGGTAAAACTAGTTGTTTCCTATGACAACTCCACCTTACCTAACCACCTCATATGTCTGAGACAAGTCTCGATTGGAACACATATAGTACGAACATGTTGAATCAAGAATCCATTCATCGCCAGGCTTAGACTCTATGTCAAATACTATGGTCAACATCACGTCACCGCCATCCAAAAAATCCTCAACTACATTGATCTCGTCCGAAGTCAATGATTGCATCCCATGATTTGTAGCTAAATTACCTTTAGCCTACAACTTATCATAATCCTTTCGAACATGTCCTTTCCTCCTGTAGTCGAAGCAATACAAATTGCTGAAGTTCACCTTCGATCTGTCCCTCCGTTAACCACCATGAGATACTAAAGTTTCCTCATCTCTAGATGTAGCTCTAACCAGATGTTTTATCTTCTTCTATGAGTATAAAGCATCGTAAGCGTCTTCAATGGTAAGCATGTCATGACTGTACAAGATCATATTCCAAAATGACAAATAAGAGGCTAGTAGTGAACGCAACAGGATCAAGGCCAGATCTGCCTCATCATACTTGACCTCCAATATCTCTAAATCTACTATGATTTTTTTGAACACAGCAAGGTGGTCCTCTAGTGATCCTCCTTCTATCAAGCTATAGGAATACAGCCTTTGGTTAAGATGCAGTTTGCTCTGAAGACTTTTTATCATGCAAAATTGCTCCAGTTTTAACCACAAAGCCACCGTTGCCTTCTTCCTTCAAGATGTCATACAGAATGTTATTGGAGAGGTAAAGATGAATCTACGATAGAGCTTTCCTATCCTTCTGTTGTCCAATCAGCTGTCATCTTATCAAAATCTAGCAACGCATCGTCTAAATCCATCTACGGCAAAATAGCATCATCTTTACTTGTCACAACGAAAATCTTGTATTATGATCAAATAGCGGAATATTATATTTCAAAGTAGCCATCTCTGAAAAAGTCTCAATCAAATCATGAAAAGCCTACAACTTAGCTCTGATACCACTTCTTGGAGGCGAAACAACTCTAAAACCACCTTGTTAGACCAGAAGGCGACGTAAGAATTGAGATTTAATGGTATAATATGAAATATGTAAGATCACAACCAATAGCAATGTTATATTAATTGACAATATGGAGAAAATACAACTACAACAATAAAGCTTCACAAATCTAGAGAAAGAGTCTAGTATTTAAAGGAAAAAATCCATCCTTAGAAGTAGATTTGTAGATGAAATAAAATGCCAAAAGTTTCATTATTTGATCTCAGCAAGTCCAACACAATTTTCAACTCCTAATAGGCTTCCAAATAGAACTTTAACTAGAATTTCTCCATGGCATTCCAATTAAAATTTCTCTTGATGTACACTTCAATTAGAACTCTACAATTTATTTCAATAAGGAATTCGATCACACCAAATTCCAACAAGGAAGCAATGACAACAAATCATGTTTAGGTTGCTTAACAAGCTGGAGCTATAGTTGATGAGGAAGATTTGATAATTGCAGAGTTTATGGCCCTTATTGGTGGTAAAAAGTTAGTCGAACATCACTTGTCCTTTATATGGGCATATGCTAATTTCCAACTCCAATCGGAAGTGACCAATCTCTTTCAAAATCACAATCATTTGCAATTTTATGGTAAGGAGCATGAAAATCCACACGAGCATGTATCATGTTTTCTGGAATTATTTGAGATATTTGTTTATGAGGAGGTTAGGGAAGAAACCATTCGAATGTATTTATTCCCACATAAACTTAAGGATAATGAAAGGAAATGGCAATATTCGTTATCTGTTGGTAGCATTACTTCATAGAATGATATTGTTCACAAGTTTAACTACAATTACTTCTCACCATCAAAAGTTGCCAAACTGAAGCATGATATAGCTATATTCAGGCAACTTAACTCCAAGAGCTTTCATGAAATGTGATAGATTCAATGAGCTACTACATAAGTGTCCAATGCATGACATCAACAAAGAACTATAGATCAATTCTTTTTATGCTGGGTTATGTCGACGAAATTATTGTTCGATAAAAAATACTACAAATGCATGTTCTTTAACAAGTAGTAAAATGGATTTTCAATCCAAAAATAGTACTCACAGAGATTTTATTAGTTCAAATTCAAATTAACTTAGTCTTAGTCGAAATAATTAAAATTCATGATTTTTCCCATAAATTAAATACCTAACTTAACTAAAATAAATGCAAGTTTTGTAAAAATATAATGATGAAAAGCGTACTAGGCCCCGAATTATTTTATATCAATCCCCTTTAACCTTGAACTTTATGACTTTGACAACACACTTCAGTTATGAAGAAAAATATTCCTAATATGTCTAACAATTTTTCTCGAGTAGAATTAAACCTAGTTTCACATGTGGCCCAACTATATTTCTATGACGAATGCTAATATATAAAAATGCATTAATAGATTTGTAAATACTTAAAGATCACGTAAAGCATAGCGGTATATTTTCGTTCTCTATCAGACTCTACGATAATTGAAACTATATCTAACTTATTTTCATTCTTTCGAAAGTAAAACAAACTACTAAGCTCCTACAATTATTGTGCATATAATTATAGAGAAATTAAATCCATTTTAATCATTCAATAATTGAAAACATATTTTAAATGTCAAAAAGAAATAAAATTCAAGAGTTAAATGTTCGTGATATAAGTTTCATTTTTAATCCTAGCACAAAATAATTTAGCCTAACATAATGTTGGAATAAAACAAATAAAGGATAAAAAACATCACTAAAAATTGATGAAACATAATTAAGTTTTTGAAATTGAAGTTCTTATTGTCTGCTGTCTTTTTACGTGTCTATGTGTAACTTTACTTTAGATAAACAAACAAGACTTTTTTGGCATAGATTTTTCAAACAGAATTTAATACAAGTAGACTTTTTATTACTACAAAATCTACAAAGCTTTTTATTATTCTTACTACAATTAATTGCATACCAAGACTTTTTATTAATATTATTAATGGCTAGCCTAATTGGTATCTACTTAGAAAATTTTCAAAAGACTTTTTCTAACTTGTCATTTTCAAAATCTTGCCACCCAAATTCGTATCAGAGCCATTTGCTAGTCTAAAAGATAATTAGTTTATGAAGAGAAATCTTAGGAAGTTTTAAAAGAAAAGATATTTTAGATACAACTTCTTTGATTTGTAATTTTGATAAAAATTTTAAGCATCCTTTACATACTATAACGAAACTTACTTTTTACAGCATGCAATGCATGCCGTAAAAAACTGTTTAGGCGTGTGGCCGAACATCGTATAAAGCAATATCGTAAAAAGTGGTTCGCTTATGGCGTTCAAAGTACACTGTGTAGGAACGCCGTGCATCACTTTTTACGGCGTGCATCGACACGCCATAAAAATGTATAATTTTTATGGCATGCGCACCACACCGTAAATGAGAGGATATAGACTTATCAAGTTTGTCCAATCAACAAACCCTTTCTTCCTCTCTACTAATTGCTTGTATCCCTTTATTAGATCTGAAGGTTTCCTACTTCCACCCATCTCCTTCACTTGTTTGCATACATCAAACAAATATATGTAGTCCCAACCATATCAATGTATGATACAAATATCTCATGTAAAAAATTAATGACAGGTCTTTATTTCAAGACCTTTGAAACATTCATTTTGTTTTAGTTTTATCATATTTTTTAGTGTTTTCAATCATGTATAAGTCAATCATTTGCATCTCAAAGATAGAAGTTATAGAACCAAGCAAGTAAAATGGTGACATTCAAACACTAAACCTGGACTTCAATATAGACCTTCTAAAGAAAATCCATACTTACAGAACTTGCAAGAACATAATCAAAATAGTACCAGTTGAATAGACCTTCAACCAATTCTTGAACTAAGTTAATTTGCAAGATACCCACAAAAGATTGACATAACAATCAAAATTCTGAGCAAAAAACTAAGAATCAAGGCTAAAACATCACGTCGGCAGTTGCCAATTGAGCAATAGAAACAAATAAGTTTAGAAAATTAAGAAGAGCATTAAAAAGAAAAAAATACATTTGGGTCGCTTGGAATTTCCTCTGGGAGCTGTTGAATCCATAGATCCATTTATTCCAGCAGTTAATAACGGAGTGTTCGAGTTCATAACTTGCCCAAGAAAATAAATACTTTTTCTTTATTTCCCTTGAATTGTGAAACAAAAAATAAGTAATGTAGAGTCAGAAACAAAATGGAAGATAAAAAATCAAGTAGAAATGAATCAATAATAGAAATCACATAAAGTAAAAAATCAAAAAGAACCCATCAAACCCAGTTTAATTTTCGTACTAAAAATGCCAAAAAAACAATAATAATAAATAAATTGAGGAAATAATCGAATTCAATAACTTATCGAAAATCAAATATTAAAAGAACAAAACGAACCCAGATCAATTTTCGAACTAAAAAACAAATAATCAAATTTTAGACGAAATAGACTTACATAGGTACCATTTTCTTCCTCGTTCTATGAATCTTACGGGATTATCATAATCACCACCTAAATGGGCTCACGGGTGATGGCTGACTAAATGGTTGATGGGCGATTGAAGGTTGGTAATTTGGGAGAGAACGGCAGTCGGAGAGAGCAGGAAGAAATTGCAGGAAGAGGAAAGAGGTCGACCGTGTTCCGTAGGAATGAAAAGGAAGGTAAAAGGAAAGAAAAGAAAAGAACAAAAATAGAAGAAAATAGACGGCATTTACGGCGTACATATGCATGTCATGAAAAGTCCAATTTTATTTATTTATTTATTTATTTTCCAAACATGGCATATCGCACAGGTGCGCCGTAAGTAATCATATTTACGGCGTGCAAAAAATGCAAGCCGTAAATACCTTAAGCAATTCATTTTTAACGGCATACGTTTATCGCATGCTGTAAATAGTCTATTTTAACGTCATGCTTCATATGCACGCCGTAAACATATGCCGTAAAAAGTAACTTTTGTTGTAGTGATGCTTGGGAAGATAAACAGTTAAATAGTATTTAGATTTACTAGTAAATCTAGGAGAAATTTTAGAAAGAAACAATTTAAATAAAAGGGTAGAAACTTTATTAGAAAATATAAGTAGAAATAAAAAGACTCTAGAAAATAATTTAGAATATATTAAAAATCAAAATACCGAAATACTAAAAAGAAAATTTAACAATACATGAGAAATGGATACTAGTCCTAACTTAGAAAAATTGGAAAGTAGAATTAAAACATTAGAAAAAAGAAAAGTCAATGGATACTAGACAAGATTTAGATAATATAATATAAATTAGAAAATTTAGATTTAGGTAAGACTAAAGAACCTAGCAAATTTAAGAAAACAAAGTGGATCTATACGTAATGGATAAAGGAAAACAAATTGTAGCCAGTAATAGTAAATTAGTTGGTAATCCTTTACTCAGAACATTAAGTACAAAAATAGAATCAGAAACAAGACTAGAATATTTAATATATATAGAAGAACAGATAGAAATGTTTAGACAAAATAAACTAAAATTAATAAAAGCCTCATATATATATATATATATATATATATATAAAAGGAAATTTATTTAGCAAATATTTAATATATCAGCATTATGGAGAAAGATATGTTTTTTGTACACATGAAGATCAATTTATATCCTTAGATTTAATAGAAAAAGAATCTTATAAATAAATTGTTAATAAAAATCTTCAACAAACTCATTTAGGATTAATAATAGGAGTAAAATGGCTTCATAGAGAAAATTTATTAGCTAAAGTATCAGTAGGTTTACATGATAGCAGATTCTTAGACATGGAACAAGAATTATTAGGAACCATAAAATTAGATATGAATAATAAATGTGAAATAGTATATTTTACACCAAACTATTTAGTCATAACAAAGAATTTCTATCAAGTTATTAAAATAGGAATAAAAAGCAATGGATATCAAATGAAAAGAGATGAGGATAAATTACAAATCTGCATAGGATTCATAGAAAGACTTAGTGAAAATAGTACTACTAATTATAAATTAGAAATTTATCAAATAATTACATTATTAAGACAAAAAGGTATAAATGCTATCATAACAAAGAAATTCTCTTCAGAAACAAATGCAAGATTAGATTGAAACTTAAGAAATTTTTTAGAAAAATCAATATTAGTACCAGAAAATAATATTATGTACAAAAATAGTAATGAAATTTTAAGCATTAGATTTGGAAATTATAATCATCAAGCAGAATAGTCAAGGTATAATGAAGAAGAAAATGAAAAAGAATGTGGATATTTTGAAATAGAAGACTGTGACAGTGAGGACGAGATTAATACTTTAAACGAAGATAGTGAAGAAGATGAAAGCGAGGACGATGAAAAAGAATTTGGATATATAGATATGAAATATTATAGAAATTTTTGAAAAGTTAGAGAAAATAAAAACTAGAATGTTAATAGAAAAATTCAAGTAGACATAGAAACAAAAATGGGAGAAGCTAGCAAAAGAGCTAAAATGGAAACAAATCACGAATTTGGAAAAAGAAAAGAACCCATACATACAGAATATGACATAGGAGGTAAATATTTTTTTCCCCTGCAAGAGACTTTGAATGGACTGATAAAAAATATAAAAGTTTAAGAAAAAGACAAATAGAAGAAGAATACATATCCAATGTCAAAGACAATGAAATTGATTCAGAGCTAGAAGAAGCCTATATTGAAATGATGGACAAATAGATGCAATAATTGAGAATGAAGAAAGGACAAAGCAAAGATAGAAAGATGAAAAGACATAAAGAAAAAATAGTACTGAATTATTAAGTAAAGTCAACAAAAGGAGGAAGCCTGAAGATAAGGTTGTCAGAATGAAGAAAAAAGTTGTCAATAATTTCATACAATCATTTTAAAACTGTGCACCCATAAAGTTGTGCAATATTTATTACTTTCTCTTTAATTATTTATCGCACACTTGTAAAATGATACAGAATCAAAATAATAGACGTAATGTACCAGTGTTTATAAATGCTCATACTACTCACAAAGAAACACACATCGAGAAAAACACCAAGCACACTCTCATACTTGTACTCAAAAGTCTCTTCATACTCTTTGTAAATTCAAAGACTTCATAAGTAAAGTAAGTATTTTTCACACTTTCCATTGTTTATAATTTTTGTCTACTTTATTTATGTTTCGGGCAAGGCCTAACAAACGAAACACTAAGTAAGCAATTAATTTATTCCGAAAAAATTATCTTTTTATCTTTACTATATTATAACGTCTTAACCTCTTTATTTTGGACTTCATGATTAATAAGATAAAGCAATCCTCTGAGTTAAGCTGGTTGTTTTGTATCCTGATTTTGGGAATTCATTTAAGCCTTTTTAATCATGATGAAAATCTTTTTAATTATAGTCTTAAACCTTTCTTAGAAGGTCAAGAAAAAGGTTAAGAGAGTTAAAAAATAAAAATTTAAAGAAATTAATTTGCTGAACGATAAAGTACTCTAAAGCCATTACAAACATATTGATTTTTAGTTCTAATATTTAATGTAATTGGATAAATTATATATCATCTACTTTGCTTTGTTGTTTAGTAGAAAGTTTTAAAGAATTTATTGATATTTGTTTAGAAAATCTAGAGATTGGTAGAATAATTATTATAGAAAACCATATATTATTCGTACTAGATAGAAATAGGGGTGACTCCTCATTACAGTTCAATAAATAAATCATTGAGCTTTCTATCTTTCAGTTCGGAGTTTCTTGATAAAAGATCTGAAGATTGTAAGAAATGGCAAAAAGACATAAAAATTATAAGAGAAAATAAACATAAAACTAGTAAGATTTCATTTTTAAGAGAAAAAATTTTCTTTTAAGATTTTATTGTCTTAGTAGCCTTTTTAATAGATTTTTCCAACACTTTCTTCACTAAAGACTTTTTCAAACTTTCACAAAGATTTTTCTTTCAACGCAGAAAACTTTACCATAAATAAATAAATAAGACTTTTTTGTCACAGATTTTTCAAATAGAATTTAATACACGTATATTTTTTATTACTGCAAAATCTACGATGCTTTTTCTTATTCTTACGACAATTAATTGCATACCTAGACTTTTTATTAATATTATTAATTGCCACCCTAATTGGTATCCACGTAGAAAATTTTCAAAAGACTTTTTCTTACTTATCATTTTCAAAATCTCCAGAGCAATGAAGTCCAAGTTCAATTAACTTTTTATTCCCATTCCAAGTTCAAGTGCAAAAGACCAATTTTGATTAATTGTCCTTTCAATTTATTATTTCTCTCGGATGTTTCATCTTCTTCAAATAATGCAGTTTAGTCCTTTATCCTATTCAATTGTACAGAAAAATGTCTTCTTTAAATCAATTTATGCCCTTCAAATTTCAAAGTGTGAATATAAGTCTTCAAACTTATCCAATGCTCAATTTATCCTTCATCTTTTTCCAAATACTTCAAACGAGTCCATCAGTAAAAACAAGAGAAAATAAACCCAAGTTAAGTAGAAATTAATAATTTAAAGACATAAAAATTTAGTAATATGGTCTAAATAAGTTCATAAAACCACTTATCATGTTACTTTTTGTTATCCCACCTAAAGTTGATTCATCACCAAATGGTTTTATCAAGACGATGATATCCCAAAAGCATATGCTTTGTTTGAGAGCATGCCAAAGACTAGTGCTATGTGATCATCATATAGGAAGGCACAAAGGAAAGTAGCAGGAGTTCACACCATTGATGTCATTTCAACATTATCTGCTTAAATGGATATTTTAACAAAGAAGATGTATAACACTATGAGGCAAAATATTAGATAACCAATTATCCTTTAGCGTATGCTCACACGTTTACCTCCGAGGAGATAATCTATTCACAGAAATTTCAGAGGTAGCAGAACAATTTCTACTTTAAAACCAATAATTCGGGTTGGAGAACTTATCCTAACTTCTCTTGGGAAAATAATCAATGTTAGGGAAGTCACGATCAAGCAAACCATAATGGTTCCAACAGAAGCATTAGAGGAAGCCATATTCAAAGGTCTGGTTGTTCATTACATTATGAAAATTAACAATACATTGCAGCACTAATAGGGTTTTATAAAGAACTTAGAGAAATAAATGGGGGTAGAAAGTAGATGCATAATTTGGTAGAGCATAGGAATTTTTCCAAGTAATTCCAAAATGAATATGAAAGAACGAGTAGAGGTTACACTATAAGAAAGAATAGGAAATTGCACTACATCTCAATTTTTGATTTTGCATTTTCAGATATGTCAATTTTAAAAAATCTTTGTAAGATTGTCATTTTTGGATATTTTTGCTCCTCTAGATAATTTAAATACCATATATGTCTTTCATTGAATGAGATTAGACTATGTGAAAAATTGTACAAAAACTGAAAAAATGTTACTTCAAATAGTTTAACTTTCAATTTTTTTTTTAAAGAAAATTTGAAACCAAAAACAAAAAAATACAACTCAATCTATTGTTTAAACACTCATAACCGTAAATTCACTCACTTTTCTCTCATTTGAATCATCAAAAGCCCATACCGTTGACAACTCGTTAATTAGTCCACCGCCAACTAAAACCATCATTAATCACTTGAGGTCTGCTTTTTTCCCCCTTTCTTTTTACATTTTTTGCTCTCTTTTCTTCCGATTCTTCACATTTAGGGATGCTCACGTTTTTATTGTTCGCATTTTTTTGCCCTGAATTGATACAATATGCCTAATTTTTTCGTTGTTTATTTTTCTAATTCTATGAAAATGCTAACATTAGGGTTTATGTAAGTTATCTATAAATATATTTCTTATAGCCACTTTCATTTTAAAAAAGTATTGCTACTTTCATTTTAAAAAAGTATTGCTACTTTCATTTTAAAAAAAAGCAATTGTCCAACTGTTTGGATTTCTCAACCTTATCATTTGAAACTTAACTTTTTCGTATGAAGGTGTCAACTCGAAAGGTACATGCCCAGACAGTTTAGTTTATCATTTCCTTGCCTTGTACGTGGGAATGTTGATTTTTACAATTTATGTACATCTGAGATATCTTATTGTATTGTCCTCTATTTTAAAATGTTTCAAGTGAACTATTTAATTTGTCAAAATGAAGGTTTTGACAGATTATTCCATAGATTAGTTTTGTAACATATCTGTTGTGATAAACTATCGTTCTTGAGAGTTCATCTAAGTTATTCTTGACAGAGAACTAAATATCGACGGATAAGTTGAATCATCCGTCGATATGAATCATTGTTCTTCATAGACGAACTGTCGTTCTCAATAGTTAAAGGTAGTATTTCTAAACATATGACAACTTTTCGATAGATCAATTTTGTAGTCATCTATCCATATATCCAACTTTGGTCCGAACATTACACGTGTGTGATTTTGCTTTCTTATACGTGTGTGCCACGTTAACATGTACTAATTATTATGATATGACTCTTTTGCTTTGTTCGTACAGATGAATATTGAATTCCTCGTTCTGAAAATTAGAGGAGGCATAGAGCAGGAAGGTGTGTGCCTCGAATGACCAGGAGAGTCCATTTCCTAATGAGAACAAGGAGGTAAATGACATATGTTAATTATGAGGAATTCAAAATTTTAAATACTCTCATCTTATTCCCTAGTATACAAACTAGAAATCAATGACATATTCATCAATATAGCCAATATTGTTCTCAACTAGATGAATGAGGTGTAGAGACCTAAGTGTCATGCCTGGATAAAGAAGAAGTTTCTCTGGGTTGTGACGTGATGGAGGCGAACGATAAGTTTTATATTGGAGAAGTTAAAATAATTTGAAGTTTGATTATATATTATAAGCATGTTGAGTTGAAAACTAATGTTGAATGTCTTTTCACGACTTAAATGCAGATGATCTAATAATGTTGGATGATGCCATGGAAGAAAGTACACTTCCCACTTCTAATG